>NW_027394278.1:6323430-6623430 GCF_049309525.1 Garra rufa | reverse complement strand
CAAAGTTTCAGTAACATTGCATCAAACCAGGTTTGTCCGGAGCAGAAACGCTGTTTTCAGAGCTTTGAGACTCTAACATAATAATTCATGCAAAACTCTTCTAACACCTTCAGATGTGCAATACTGCATTGCAAACAGCATTTTATTCATGCACATGACAAACTTTTAATGTTTGACAGAGTTTCAGTAACATTGCATCAAACCAGGTTTGTCCGGAGCAGAAACGCTGTTTTCAGAGCTTTGAGAGTCTAACATAATAATTCATGCAAAACTCTTCTAACACCTTCAGATGTGCATTACTGCATTACAAACAGCATTTTATTCATGCACTTGACAATTTTTTAATGTTTGACAAAGTTTCAGTAACATTGCATCAAACCAGGTTTGTCCGGAGCAGAAACGCTGTTTTCAGAGCTTTGAGACTCTAACATAATAATTCATGCAAAACTCTTCTAACACCTTCAGATGTGCAATACTGCATTGCAAACAGCATTTTATTCATGCACATGACAAACTTTTAATGTTTGACAGAGTTTCAGTAACATTGCATCAAACCAGGTTTGTGCGGAGCAGAAACGCTGTTTTCAGAGCTTTGAGACTCTAACATAATAATTCATGCAAAATTCTTCTAACACCTTCAGATGTGCATTACTGCATTGCAAACAGCATTTTATTCATGCACTTGACAATTTTTTAATGTTTGACAGAGTTTCAGTAACATTGCATCAAACCAGGTTTGTCCGGAGCAGAAACGCTGTTTTCAGAGCTTTGAGAGTCTAACATAATAATTCATGCAAAACCCTTCTAACACCTTCAGATGTGCATTACTGCATTGCAAACAGCATTTTATTCATGCACATGACAAACTTTTAATGTTTGACAGAGTTTCAGTAATATTGCATCAAACCAGGTCTGTCCGGAGCAGAAACGCTGTTTTCAGAGCTTTGAGACTCTAACATAATAATTCATGCAAAACTCTTCTAACACCTTCAGATGTGCATTACTGCATTGCAAACAGCATTTTATTCATGCACATGACAAACTTTTAATGTTTGACAGAGTTTCAGTAACATTGCATCAAACCAGGTTTGTCCTGAGCAGAAACGCTGTTTTCAGAGCTTTGAGACTCTAACATAATAATTCATGCAAAACTCTTCTAACACCTTCAGATGTGCATTACTGCATTGCAAACAGCATTTTATTCATGCACATGACAAACTTTTAATGTTTGACAGAGTTTCAGTAACATTGCATCAAACCAGGTTTGTCCGGAGCAGAAACGCTGTTTTCAGAGCTTTGAAACTCTAACATAATAATTTATGCAAAACTCTTCTAACACATTCAGATGTGCATTACTGCATTGCAAACAGCATTTTATTCATGCACATGACAAACTTTTAATGTTTGACAGAGTTTCAGTAATATTGCATCAAACCAGGTCTGTCCGGAGCAGAAACGCTGTTTTCAGAGCTTTGAGACTCTAACATAATAATTCATGCAAAACTCTTCTAACACCTTCAGATGTGCATTACTGCATTGCAAATAGCATTTTATTCATGCACATGACAAACTTTTAATGTTTGACAGAGTTTCAGTAATATTGCATCAAACCAGGTCTGTCCGGAGCAGAAACGCTGTTTTCAGAGCTTTGAGACTCTAACATAATAATTCATGCAAAACTCTTCTAACAACTTCAGATGTGCATTACTGCATTGCAAACAGCATTTTATTCATGCACATGACAAACTTTTAATGTTTGACAGAGTTTCAGTAACATTGCATCAAACCAGGTTTGTCCTGAGCAGAAACGCTGTTTTCAGAGCTTTGAGACTCTAACATAATAATTCATGCAAAACTCTTCTAACACCTTCAGATGTGCATTACTGCATTGCAAACAGCATTTTATTCATGCACATGACAAACTTTTAATGTTTGACAGAGTTTCAGTAACATTGCATCAAACCAGGTTTGTCCGGAGCAGAAACGCTGTTTTCAGAGCTTTGAAACTCTAACATAATAATTCATGCAAAACTCTTCTAACACATTCAGATGTGCATTACTGCATTGCAAACAGCATTTTATTCATGCACATGACAAACTTTTAATGTTTGACAGAGTTTCAGTAATATTGCATCAAACCAGGTCTGTCCGGAGCAGAAACGCTGTTTTCAGAGCTTTGAGACTCTAACATAATAATTCATGCAAAACTCTTCTAACACCTTCAGATGTGCATTACTGCATTGCAAATAGCATTTTATTCATGCACATGACAAACTTTTAATGTTTGACAGAGTTTCAGTAATATTGCATCAAACCAGGTCTGTCCGGAGCAGAAACGCTGTTTTCAGAGCTTTGAGACTCTAACATAATAATTCATGCAAAACTCTTCTAACACTTTCAGATGTGCATTACTGCATTGCAAACAGCATTTTATTCATGCACATGACACATTTTTAATGTTTGACAGAGTTTCAGTAACATTGCATCAAACCAGGTTTGTCCGGAGCAGACACGCTGTTTTCAGAGCTTTGAGACTCTAACATAATAATTCATGCAAAACTCTTCTAACACCTTCAGATGTGCATTACTGCATTACAAACAGCATTTTATTCATGCACTTGACAATTTTTTAATGTTTGACAAAGTTTCAGTAACATTGCATCAAACCAGGTTTGTCCGGAGCAGAAACGCTGTTTTCAGAGCTTTGAGACTCTAACATAATAATTCATGCAAAACTCTTCTAACACCTTCAGATGTGCAATACTGCATTGCAAACAGCATTTTATTCATGCACATGACAAACTTTTAATGTTTGACAGAGTTTCAGTAACATTGCATCAAACCAGGTTTGTCCGGAGCAGAAACGCTGTTTTCAGAGCTTTGAGAGTCTAACATAATAATTCATGCAAAATTCTTCTAACACCTTCAGATGTGCATTACTGCATTGCAAACAGCATTTTATTCATGCACATGACAAACTTTTAATGTTTGACAGAGTTTCAGTAACATTGCATCAAACCAGGTTTGTCCGGAGCAGAAACGCTGTTTTCAGAGCTTTGAAACTCTAACATAATAATTTATGCAAAACTCTTCTAACACATTCAGATGTGCATTACTGCATTGCAAACAGCATTTTATTCATGCACATGACAAACTTTTAATGTTTGACAGAGTTTCAGTAATATTGCATCAAACCAGGTCTGTCCGGAGCAGAAACGCTGTTTTCAGAGCTTTGAGACTCTAACATAATAATTCATGCAAAACTCTTCTAACACCTTCAGATGTGCATTACTGCATTGCAAATAGCATTTTATTCATGCACATGACAAACTTTTAATGTTTGACAGAGTTTCAGTAATATTGCATCAAACCAGGTCTGTCCGGAGCAGAAACGCTGTTTTCAGAGCTTTGAGACTCTAACATAATAATTCATGCAAAACTCTTCTAACACTTTCAGATGTGCATTACTGCATTGCAAACAGCATTTTATTCATGCACATGACACATTTTTAATGTTTGACAGAGTTTCAGTAACATTGCATCAAACCAGGTTTGTCCGGAGCAGAAACGCTGTTTTCAGAGCTTTGAGACTCTAACATAATAATTCATGCAAAACTCTTTTAACACCTTCAGATGTGCATTACTGCATTACAAACAGCATTTTATTCATGCACTTGACAATTTTTTAATGTTTGACAAAGTTTCAGTAACATTGCATCAAACCAGGTTTGTCCGGAGCAGAAACGCTGTTTTCAGAGCTTTGAGACTCTAACATAATAATTCATGTAAAACTCTTCTAACACCTTCAGATGTGCAATACTGCATTGCAAACAGCATTTTATTCATGCACATGACAAACTTTTAATGTTTGACAGAGTTTCAGTAACATTGCATCAAACCAGGTTTGTCCGGAGCAGAAACGCTGTTTTCAGAGCTTTGAGACTCTAACATAATAATTCATGCAAAACTCTTCTAACACCTTCAGATGTGCAGTACTGCATTGCAAACAGCATTTTATTCATGCACATGACAAACTTTTAATGTTTGACAGAGTTTCAGTAATATTGCATCAAACCAGGTCTGTCCGGAGCAGAAACGCTGTTTTCAGAGCTTTGAGACTCTAACATAATAATTCATGCAAAACTCTTCTAACACCTTCAGATGTGCATTACAGCGTTGCAAATAGCATTTTATTCATGCACATGACAAACTTTTAATGTTTGACAGAGTTTCAGTAATATTGCATCAAACCACGTTTGTCCGGAGCAGAAACGCTGTTTTCAGAGCTTTGAGACTCTAACATAATAATTCATGCAAAACTCTTCTAACACTTTCAGATGTGCATTACTGCATTGCAAACAGCATTTTATTCATGCACATGACACATTTTTAATGTTTGACAGAGTTTCAGTAACATTGCATCAAGCCAGGTTTGTCCGGAGCAGAAACGCTGTTTTCAGAGCTTTGAAACTCTAACATAATAATTCATGCAAAACTCTTCTAACACATTCAGATGTGCATTACTGCATTACAAATAGCATTTTATTCATGCACTTGACAAACTTTTAATGTTTGACAGAGTTTCAGTAACATTGCATCAAACCAGGTTTGTCCGGAGCAGAAACGCTGTTTTCAGAGCTTTGAAACTCTAACATAATAATTCATGCAAAACTCTTCTAACACATTCAGATGTGCATTACTGCATTACAAATAGCATTTTATTCATGCACTTGACAAACTTTTAATGTTTGACAGAGTTTCAGTAACATTGCATCAAACCAGGTTTGTCAGGAGCAGAAACGCTGTTTTCAGAGCTTTGAGACTCTAACATAATAATTCATGCAAAATTCTTCTAACACCTTCAGATGTGCATTACTGCATTGCAAACAGCATTTTATTCATGCACTTGACAATTTTTTAATGTTTGACAGAGTTTCAGTAACATTGCATCAAACCAGGTTTGTCCGGAGCAGAAACGCTGTTTTCAGAGCTTTGAGAGTCTAACATAATAATTCATGCAAAACCCTTCTAACACCTTCAGATGTGCATTACTGCATTGCAAACAGCATTTTATTCATGCACATGACAAACTTTTAATGTTTGACAGAGTTTCAGTAATATTGCATCAAACCAGGTCTGTCCGGAGCAGAAACGCTGTTTTCAGAGCTTTGAGACTCTAACATAATAATTCATGCAAAACTCTTCTAACACCTTCAGATGTGCAATACTGCATTGCAAACAGCATTTTATTCATGCACATGACAAACTTTTAATGTTTGACAGAGTTTCAGTAATATTGCATCAAACCAGGTCTGTCCGGAGCAGAAACGCTGTTTTCAGAGCTTTGAGAGTCTAACATAATAATTCATGCAAAACTCTTCTAACACTTTCAGATGTGCATTACTGCATTGCAAACAGCATTTTATTCATGCACATGACACATTTTTAATGTTTGACAGAGTTTCAGTAACATTGCATCAAACCAGGTTTGTCCGGAGCAGAAACGCTGTTTTCAGAGCTTTGAGACTCTAACATAATAATTCATGCAAAACTCTTCTAACACCTTCAGATGTGCATTACTGCATTACAAACAGCATTTTATTCATGCACTTGACAATTTTTTAATGTTTGACAAAGTTTCAGTAACATTGCATCAAACCAGGTTTGTCCGGAGCAGAAACGCTGTTTTCAGAGCTTTGAGACTCTAACATAATAATTCATGCAAAACTCTTCTAACACCTTCAGATGTGCAATACTGCATTGCAAACAGCATTTTATTCATGCACATGACAAACTTTTAATGTTTGACAGAGTTTCAGTAACATTGCATCAAACCAGGTTTGTCCGGAGCAGAAACGCTGTTTTCAGAGCTTTGAGACTCTAACATAATAATTCATGCAAAACTCTTCTAACACCTTCAGATGTGCATTACTGCATTGCAAACAGCATTTTATTCATGCACATGACAAACTTTTAATGTTTGACAGAGTTTCAGTAATATTGCATCAAACCAGGTCTGTCCGGACCAGAAACGCTGTTTTCAGAGCTTTGAGACTCTAACATAATAATTCATGCAAAACTCTTCTAACACCTTCAGATGTGCATTACTGCATTGCAAACAGCATTTTATTCATGCACATGACAAACTTTTAATGTTTGACAGAGTTTCAGTAACATTGCATCAAACCAGGTTTGTCCTGAGCAGAAACGCTGTTTTCAGAGCTTTGAGACTCTAACATAATAATTCATGCAAAACTCTTCTAACACCTTCAGATGTGCATTACTGCATTGCAAACAGCATTTTATTCATGCACATGACAAACTTTTAATGTTTGACAGAGTTTCAGTAACATTGCATCAAACCAGGTTTGTCCGGAGCAGAAACGCTGTTTTCAGAGCTTTGAAACTCTAACATAATAATTCATGCAAAACTCTTCTAACACATTCAGATGTGCATTACTGCATTACAAATAGCATTTTATTCATGCACTTGACAAACTTTTAATGTTTGACAGAGTTTCAGTAACATTGCATCAAACCAGGTTTGTCCGGAGCAGAAACGCTGTTTTCAGAGCTTTGAAACTCTAACATAATAATTCATGCAAAACTCTTCTAACACATTCAGATGTGCATTACTGCATTACAAATAGCATTTTATTCATGCACTTGACAAACTTTTAATGTTTGACAGAGTTTCAGTAACATTGCATCAAACCAGGTTTGTCCGGAGCAGAAACGCTGTTTTCAGAGCTTTGAGACTCTAACATAATAATTCATGCAAAACTCTTCTAACACCTTCAGATGTGCAGTACTGCATTGCAAACAGCATTTTATTCATGCACATGACACATTTTTAATGTTTGACAGAGTTTCAGTAACATTGCATCAAACCAGGTTTGTCCGTAGCAGAAACGCTGTTTTCAGAGCTTTGAGACTCTAACATAATAATTCATGCAAAACTCTTCTAACACCTTCAGATGTGCATTACTGCATTACAAACAGCATTTTATTCATGCACTTGACAATTTTTTAATGTTTGACAAAGTTTCAGTAACATTGCATCAAACCAGGTTTGTCCGGAGCAGAAACGCTGTTTTCAGAGCTTTGAGACTCTAACATAATAATTCATGCAAAACTCTTCTAACACCTTCAGATGTGCAATACTGCATTGCAAACAGCATTTTATTCATGCACATGACAAACTTTTAATGTTTGATAGAGTTTCAGTAACATTGCATCAAACCAGGTTTGTCCGGAGCAGAAACGCTGTTTTCAGAGCTTTGAGACTCTAACATAATAATTCATGCAAAATTCTTCTAACACCTTCAGATGTGCATTACTGCATTGCAAACAGCATTTTATTCATGCACTTGACAATTTTTTAATGTTTGACAGAGTTTCAGTAACATTGCATCAAACCAGGTTTGTCCGGAGCAGAAACGCTGTTTTCAGAGCTTTCAGACTCTAACATAATAATTCATGCAAAACTCTTCTAACACCTTCAGATGTGCATTACTGCATTACAAACAGCATTTTATTCATGCACTTGACAATTTTTTAATGTTTGACAAAGTTTCAGTAACATTGCATCAAACCAGGTTTGTCCTGAGCAGAAACGCTGTTTTCAGAGCTTTGAGACTCTAACATAATAATTCATGCAAAACTCTTCTAACACCTTCAGATGTGCAATACTGCATTGCAAACAGCATTTTATTCATGCACATGACAAACTTTTAATGTTTGACAGAGTTTCAGTAACATTGCATCAAACCAGGTTTGTCCGGAGCAGAAACGCTGTTTTCAGAGCTTTGAGACTCTAACATAATAATTCATGCAAAATTCTTCTAACACCTTCAGATGTGCATTACTGCATTGCAAACAGCATTTTATTCATGCACTTGACAATTTTTTAATGTTTGACAGAGTTTCAGTAACATTGCATCAAACCAGGTTTGTCCGGAGCAGAAACGCTGTTTTCAGAGCTTTGAGAGTCTAACATAATAATTCATGCAAAACTCTTCTAACACCTTCAGATGTGCATTACTGCATTGCAAACAGCATTGTATTCATGCACATGACAAACTTTTAATGTTTGACAGAGTTTCAGTAATATTGCATCAAACCAGGTCTGTCCGGAGCAGAAACGCTGTTTTCAGAGCTTTGAGACTCTAACAGAATAATTCATGCAAAACTCTTCTAACACCTTCAGATGTGCATTACTGCATTGCAAACAGCATTTTATTCATGCACATGACAAACTTTTAATGTTTGACAGAGTTTCAGTAACATTGCATCAAACCAGGTTTGTCCGGAGCAGAAACGCTGTTTTCAGAGCTTTGAAACTCTAACATAATAATTCATGCAAAACTCTTCTAACACATTCAGATGTGCATTACTGCATTACAAATAGCATTTTATTCATGCACTTGACAAACTTTTAATGTTTGACAGAGTTTCAGTAACATTGCATCAAACCAGGTTTGTCCGGAGCAGAAACGCTGTTTTCAGAGTTTTGAGACTCTAACATAATAATTCATGCAAAACTCTTCTAACACCTTCAGATGTGCATTACTGCATTGCAAACAGCATTTTATTCATGCACATGACAAACTTTTAATGTTTGACAGAGTTTCAGTAACATTGCATCAAACCAGGTTTGTCCGGAGCAGAAACGCTGTTTTCAGAGCTTTGAAACTCTAACATAATAATTCATGCAAAACTCTTCTAACACATTCAGATGTGCATTACTGCATTACAAATAGCATTTTATTCATGCACTTGACAAACTTTTAATGTTTGACAGAGTTTCAGTAACATTGCATCAAACCAGGTTTGTCCGGAGCAGAAACGCTGTTTTCAGAGCTTTGAGACTCTAACATAATAATTCATGCAAAACTCTTCTAACACCTTCAGATGTGCAGTACTGCATTGCAAACAGCATTTTATTCATGCACATGACACATTTTTAATGTTTGACAGAGTTTTAGTAACATTGCATCAAACCAGGTTTGTCCGTAGCAGAAACGCTGTTTTCAGAGCTTTGAGACTCTAACATAATAATTCATGCAAAACTCTTCTAACACCTTCAGATGTGCATTACTGCATTACAAACAGCATTTTATTCATGCACTTGACAATTTTTTAATGTTTGACAAAGTTTCAGTAACATTGCATCAAACCAGGTTTGTCCGGAGCAGAAACGCTGTTTTCAGAGCTTTGAGACTCTAACATAATAATTCATGCAAAATTCTTCTAACACCTTCAGATGTGCATTACTGCATTGCAAACAGCATTTTATTCATGCACTTGACAATTTTTTAATGTTTGACAGAGTTTCAGTAACATTGCATCAAACCAGGTTTGTCCGGAGCAGAAACGCTGTTTTCAGAGCTTTGAGAGTCTAACATAATAATTCATGCAAAACTCTTCTAACACCTTCAGATGTGCATTACTGCATTACAAACAGCATTTTATTCATGCACTTGACAATTTTTTAATGTTTGACAAAGTTTCAGTAACATTGCATCAAACCAGGTTTGTCCGGAGCAGAAACGCTGTTTTCAGAGCTTTGAGACTCTAACATAATAATTCATGCAAAACTCTTCTAACACCTTCAGATGTGCAATACTGCATTGCAAACAGCATTTTATTCATGCACATGACAAACTTTTAATGTTTGACAGAGTTTCAGTAACATTGCATCAAACCAGGTTTGTGCGGAGCAGAAACGCTGTTTTCAGAGCTTTGAGACTCTAACATAATAATTCATGCAAAATTCTTCTAACACCTTCAGATGTGCATTACTGCATTGCAAACAGCATATTATTCATGCACTTGACAATTTTTTAATGTTTGACAGAGTTTCAGTAACATTGCATCAAACCAGGTTTGTCCGGAGCAGAAACGCTGTTTTCAGAGCTTTGAGAGTCTAACATAATAATTCATGCAAAACCCTTCTAACACCTTCAGATGTGCATTACTGCATTGCAAACAGCATTTTATTCATGCACATGACAAACTTTTAATGTTTGACAGAGTTTCAGTAATATTGCATCAAACCAGGTCTGTCCGGAGCAGAAACGCTGTTTTCAGAGCTTTGAGACTCTAACATAATAATTCATGCAAAACTCTTCTAACACCTTCAGATGTGCATTACTGCATTGCAAACAGCATTTTATTCATGCACATGACAAACTTTTAATGTTTGACAGAGTTTCAGTAACATTGCATCAAACCAGGTTTGTCCTGAGCAGAAACGCTGTTTTCAGAGCTTTGAGACTCTAACATAATAATTCATGCAAAACTCTTCTAACACCTTCAGATGTGCATTACTGCATTGCAAACAGCATTTTATTCATGCACATGACAAACTTTTAATGTTTGACAGAGTTTCAGTAACATTGCATCAAACCAGGTTTGTCCGGAGCAGAAACGCTGTTTTCAGAGCTTTGAAACTCTAACATAATAATTCATGCAAAACTCTTCTAACACATTCAGATGTGCATTACTGCATTGCAAACAGCATTTTATTCATGCACATGACAAACTTTTAATGTTTGACAGAGTTTCAGTAATATTGCATCAAACCAGGTCTGTCCGGAGCAGAAACGCTGTTTTCAGAGCTTTGAGACTCTAACATAATAATTCATGCAAAACTCTTCTAACACCTTCAGATGTGCATTACTGCATTGCAAATAGCATTTTATTCATGCACATGACAAACTTTTAATGTTTGACAGAGTTTCAGTAATATTGCATCAAACCAGGTCTGTCCGGAGCAGAAACGCTGTTTTCAGAGCTTTGAGACTCTAACATAATAATTCATGCAAAACTCTTCTAACACTTTCAGATGTGCATTACTGCATTGCAAACAGCATTTTATTCATGCACATGACACATTTTTAATGTTTGACAGAGTTTCAGTAACATTGCATCAAACCAGGTTTGTCCGGAGCAGAAACGCTGTTTTCAGAGCTTTGAGACTCTAACATAATAATTCATGCAAAACTCTTCTAACACCTTCAGATGTGCATTACTGCATTACAAACAGCATTTTATTCATGCACTTGACAATTTTTTAATGTTTGACAAAGTTTCAGTAACATTGCATCAAACCAGGTTTGTCCGGAGCAGAAACGCTGTTTTCAGAGCTTTGAGACTCTAACATAATAATTCATGCAAAACTCTTCTAACACCTTCAGATGTGCAATACTGCATTGCAAACTGCATTTTATTCATGCACATGACAAACTTTTAATGTTTGACAGAGTTTCAGTAACATTGCATCAAACCAGGTTTGTCCGGAGCAGAAACGCTGTTTTCAGAGCTTTGAGAGTCTAACATAATAATTCATGCAAAACTCTTCTAACACCTTCAGATGTGCATTACTGCATTGCAAACAGCATTTTATTCATGCACATGACAAACTTTTAATGTTTGACAGAGTTTCAGTAATATTGCATCAAACCAGGTCTGTCCGGAGCAGAAACGCTGTTTTCAGAGCTTTGAGACTCTAACATAATAATTCATGCAAAACTCTTCTAACACCTTCAGATGTGCATTACTGCATTGCAAACAGCATTTTATTCATGCACATGACAAACTTTTAATGTTTGACAGAGTTTCAGTAACATTGCATCAAACCAGGTTTGTCCTGAGCAGAAACGCTGTTTTCAGAGCTTTGAGACTCTAACATAATAATTCATACAAAACTCTTCTAACACCTTCAGATGTGCATTACTGCATTGCAAACAGCATTTTATTCATGCACATGACAAACTTTTAATGTTTGACAGAGTTTCAGTAACATTGCATCAAACCAGGTTTGTCCGGAGCAGAAACGCTGTTTTCAGAGCTTTGAAACTCTAACATAATAATTCATGCAAAACTCTTCTAACACATTCAGATGTGCATTACTGCATTACAAATAGCATTTTATTCATGCACTTGACAAACTTTTAATGTTTGACAGAGTTTCAGTAACATTGCATCAAACCAGGTTTGTCCGGAGCAGAAACGCTGTTTTCAGAGCTTTGAAACTCTAACATAATAATTCATGCAAAACTCTTCTAACACATTCAGATGTGCATTACTGCATTACAAATAGCATTTTATTCATGCACTTGACAAACTTTTAATGTTTGACAGAGTTTCAGTAACATTGCATCAAACCAGGTTTGTCCGGAGCAGAAACGCTGTTTTCAGAGCTTTGAGACTCTAACATAATAATTCATGCAAAACTCTTCTAACACCTTCAGATGTGCATTACTGCATTGCAAACAGCATTTTATTCATGCACATGACACATTTTTAATGTTTGACAGAGTTTTAGTAACATTGCATCAAACCAGGTTTGTCCGTAGCAGAAACGCTGTTTTCAGAGCTTTGAGACTCTAACATAATAATTCATGCAAAACTCTTCTAACACCTTCAGATGTGCAATACTGCATTGCAAACAGCATTTTATTCATGCACATGACAAACTTTTAATGTTTGACAGAGTTTCAGTAACATTGCATCAAACCAGGTTTGTCCGGAGCAGAAACGCTGTTTTCAGAGCTTTGAGACTAACATAATAATTCATGCAAAATTCTTCTAACACCTTCAGATGTGCATTACTGCATTGCAAACAGCATTTTATTCATGCACTTGACAATTTTTTAATGTTTGACAGAGTTTCAGTAACATTGCATCAAACCAGGTTTGTCCGGAGCAGAAACGCTGTTTTCAGAGCTTTGAGAGTCTAACATAATAATTCATGCAAAACTCTTCTAACACCTTCAGATGTGCATTACTGCATTACAAACAGCATTTTATTCATGCACTTGACAATTTTTTAATGTTTGACAAAGTTTCAGTAACATTGCATCAAACCAGGTTTGTCCGGAGCAGAAACGCTGTTTTCAGAGCTTTGAGACTCTAACATAATAATTCATGCAAAACTCTTCTAACACCTTCAGATGTGCAATACTGCATTGCAAACAGCATTTTATTCATGCACATGACAAACTTTTAATGTTTGACAGAGTTTCAGTAACATTGCATCAAACCAGGTTTGTGCGGAGCAGAAACGCTGTTTTCAGAGCTTTGAGACTCTAACATAATAATTCATGCAAAATTCTTCTAACACCTTCAGATGTGCATTACTGCATTGCAAACAGCATTTTATTCATGCACTTGACAATTTTTTAATGTTTGACAGAGTTTCAGTAACATTGCATCAAACCAGGTTTGTCCGGAGCAGAAACGCTGTTTTCAGAGCTTTGAGAGTCTAACATAATAATTCATGCAAAACCCTTCTAACACCTTCAGATGTGCATTACTGCATTGCAAACAGCATTTTATTCATGCACATGACAAACTTTTAATGTTTGACAGAGTTTCAGTAATATTGCATCAAACCAGGTCTGTCCGGAGCAGAAACGCTGTTTTCAGAGCTTTGAGACTCTAACATAATAATTCATGCAAAACTCTTCTAACACCTTCAGATGTGCATTACTGCATTGCAAACAGCATTTTATTCATGCACATGACAAACTTTTAATGTTTGACAGAGTTTCAGTAACATTGCATCAAACCAGGTTTGTCCTGAGCAGAAACGCTGTTTTCAGAGCTTTGAGACTCTAACATAATAATTCATGCAAAACTCTTCTAACACCTTCAGATGTGCATTACTGCATTGCAAACAGCATTTTATTCATGCACATGACAAACTTTTAATGTTTGACAGAGTTTCAGTAACATTGCATCAAACCAGGTTTGTCCGGAGCAGAAACGCTGTTTTCAGAGCTTTGAAACTCTAACATAATAATTCATGCAAAACTCTTCTAACACATTCAGATGTGCATTACTGCATTGCAAACAGCATTTTATTCATGCACATGACAAACTTTTAATGTTTGACAGAGTTTCAGTAATATTGCATCAAACCAGGTCTGTCCGGAGCAGAAACGCTGTTTTCAGAGCTTTGAGACTCTAACATAATAATTCATGCAAAACTCTTCTAACACCTTCAGATGTGCATTACTGCATTGCAAATAGCATTTTATTCATGCACATGACAAACTTTTAATGTTTGACAGAGTTTCAGTAATATTGCATCAAACCAGGTCTGTCCGGAGCAGAAACGCTGTTTTCAGAGCTTTGAGACTCTAACATAATAATTCATGCAAAACTCTTCTAACACTTTCAGATGTGCATTACTGCATTGCAAACAGCATTTTATTCATGCACATGACACATTTTTAATGTTTGACAGAGTTTCAGTAACATTGCATCAAACCAGGTTTGTCCGGAGCAGAAACGCTGTTTTCAGAGCTTTGAGACTCTAACATAATAATTCATGCAAAACTCTTCTAACACCTTCAGATGTGCATTACTGCATTACAAACAGCATTTTATTCATGCACTTGACAATTTTTTAATGTTTGACAAAGTTTCAGTAACATTGCATCAAACCAGGTTTGTCCGGAGCAGAAACGCTGTTTTCAGAGCTTTGAGACTCTAACATAATAATTCATGCAAAACTCTTCTAACACCTTCAGATGTGCAATACTGCATTGCAAACAGCATTTTATTCATGCACATGACAAACTTTTAATGTTTGACAGAGTTTCAGTAACATTGCATCAAACCAGGTTTGTGCGGAGCAGAAACGCTGTTTTCAGAGCTTTGAGACTCTAACATAATAATTCATGCAAAATTCTTCTAACACCTTCAGATGTGCATTACTGCATTGCAAACAGCATTTTATTCATGCACTTGACAATTTTTTAATGTTTGACAGAGTTTCAGTAACATTGCATCAAACCAGGTTTGTCCGGAGCAGAAACGCTGTTTTCAGAGCTTTGAGAGTCTAACATAATAATTCATGCAAAACCCTTCTAACACCTTCAGATGTGCATTACTGCATTGCAAACAGCATTTTATTCATGCACATGACAAACTTTTAATGTTTGACAGAGTTTCAGTAATATTGCATCAAACCAGGTCTGTCCGGAGCAGAAACGCTGTTTTCAGAGCTTTGAGACTCTAACATAATAATTCATGCAAAACTCTTCTAACACCTTCAGATGTGCATTACTGCATTGCAAACAGCATTTTATTCATGCACATGACAAACTTTTAATGTTTGACAGAGTTTCAGTAACATTGCATCAAACCAGGTTTGTCCTGAGCAGAAACGCTGTTTTCAGAGCTTTGAGACTCTAACATAATAATTCATGCAAAACTCTTCTAACACCTTCAGATGTGCATTACTGCATTGCAAACAGCATTTTATTCATGCACATGACAAACTTTTAATGTTTGACAGAGTTTCAGTAACATTGCATCAAACCAGGTTTGTCCGGAGCAGAAACGCTGTTTTCAGAGCTTTGAAACTCTAACATAATAATTCATGCAAAACTCTTCTAACACATTCAGATGTGCATTACTGCATTGCAAACAGCATTTTATTCATGCACATGACAAACTTTTAATGTTTGACAGAGTTTCAGTAATATTGCATCAAACCAGGTCTGTCCGGAGCAGAAACGCTGTTTTCAGAGCTTTGAGACTCTAACATAATAATTCATGCAAAACTCTTCTAACACCTTCAGATGTGCATTACTGCATTGCAAATAGCATTTTATTCATGCACATGACAAACTTTTAATGTTTGACAGAGTTTCAGTAACATTGCATCAAACCAGGTTTGTCCGGAGCAGAAACGCTGTTTTCAGAGCTTTGAGAGTCTAACATAATAATTCATGCAAAACTCTTCTAACACCTTCAGATGTGCATTACTGCATTACAAACAGCATTTTATTCATGCACTTGACAATTTTTTAATGTTTGACAAAGTTTCAGTAACATTGCATCAAACCAGGTTTGTCCGGAGCAGAAACGCTGTTTTCAGAGCTTTGAGACTCTAACATAATAATTCATGCAAAACTCTTCTAACACCTTCAGATGTGCAATACTGCATTGCAAACAGCATTTTATTCATGCACATGACAAACTTTTAATGTTTGACAGAGTTTCAGTAACATTGCATCAAACCAGGTTTGTGCGGAGCAGAAACGCTGTTTTCAGAGCTTTGAGACTCTAACATAATAATTCATGCAAAATTCTTCTAACACCTTCAGATGTGCATTACTGCATTGCAAACAGCATTTTATTCATGCACTTGACAATTTTTTAATGTTTGACAGAGTTTCAGTAACATTGCATCAAACCAGGTTTGTCCGGAGCAGAAACGCTGTTTTCAGAGCTTTGAGAGTCTAACATAATAATTCATGCAAAACTCTTCTAACACCTTCAGATGTGCATTACTGCATTGCAAACAGCATTTTATTCATGCACATGACAAACTTTTAATGTTTGACAGAGTTTCAGTAACATTGCATCAAACCAGGTTTGTCCTGAGCAGAAACGCTGTTTTCAGAGCTTTGAGAGTCTAACATAATAATTCATGCAAAACTCTTCTAACACCTTCAGATGTGCATTACTGCATTACAAACAGCATTTTATTCATGCACTTGACAATTTTTTAATGTTTGACAAAGTTTCAGTAACATTGCATCAAACCAGGTTTGTCCGGAGCAGAAACGCTGTTTTCAGAGCTTTGAGACTCTAACATAATAATTCATGCAAAACTCTTCTAACACCTTCAGATGTGCAATACTGCATTGCAAACAGCATTTTATTCATGCACATGACAAACTTTTAATGTTTGACAGAGTTTCAGTAACATTGCATCAAACCAGGTTTGTGCGGAGCAGAAACGCTGTTTTCAGAGCTTTGAGACTCTAACATAATAATTCATGCAAAATTCTTCTAACACCTTCAGATGTGCATTACTGCATTGCAAACAGCATTTTATTCATGCACTTGACAATTTTTTAATGTTTGACAGAGTTTCAGTAACATTGCATCAAACCAGGTTTGTCCGGAGCAGAAACGCTGTTTTCAGAGCTTTGAGAGTCTAACATAATAATTCATGCAAAACTCTTCTAACACCTTCAGATGTGCATTACTGCATTGCAAACAGCATTTTATTCATGCACATGACAAACTTTTAATGTTTGACAGAGTTTCAGTAACATTGCATCAAACCAGGTTTGTCCTGAGCAGAAACGCTGTTTTCAGAGCTTTGAGACTCTAACATAATAATTTATGCAAAACTCTTCTAACACCTTCAGATGTGCATTACTGCATTGCAAACAGCATTTTATTCATGCACATGACAAACTTTTAATGTTTGACAGAGTTTCAGTAACATTGCATCAAACCAGGTTTGTCCGGAGCAGAAACGCTGTTTTCAGAGCTTTGAAACTCTAACATAATAATTCATGCAAAACTCTTCTAACACATTCAGATGTGCATTACTGCATTGCAAACAGCATTTTATTCATGCACATGACAAACTTTTAATGTTTGACAGAGTTTCAGTAATATTGCATCAAACCAGGTCTGTCCGGAGCAGAAACGCTGTTTTCAGAGCTTTGAGACTCTAACATAATAATTCATGCAAAACTCTTCTAACACCTTCAGATGTGCATTACTGCATTGCAAATAGCATTTTATTCATGCACATGACAAACTTTTAATGTTTGACAGAGTTTCAGTAATATTGCATCAAACCAGGTCTGTCCGGAGCAGAAACGCTGTTTTCAGAGATTTGAGACTCTAACATAATAATTCATGCAAAACTCTTCTAACACTTTCAGATGTGCATTACTGCATTGCAAACAGCATTTTATTCATGCACATGACACATTTTTAATGTTTGACAGAGTTTCAGTAACATTGCATCAAACCAGGTTTGTCCGGAGCAGAAACGCTGTTTTCAGAGCTTTGAGACTCTAACATAATAATTCATGCAAAACTCTTCTAACACCTTCAGATGTGCAATACTGCATTGCAAACAGCATTTTATTCATGCACATGACAAACTTTTAATGTTTGACAGAGTTTCAGTAACATTGCATCAAACCAGGTTTGTGCGGAGCAGAAACGCTGTTTTCAGAGCTTTGAGACTCTAACATAATAATTCATGCAAAATTCTTCTAACACCTTCAGATGTGCATTACTGCATTGCAAACAGCATTTTATTCATGCACTTGACAATTTTTTAATGTTTGACAGAGTTTCAGTAACATTGCATCAAACCAGGTTTGTCCGGAGCAGAAACGCTGTTTTCAGAGCTTTGAGAGTCTAACATAATAATTCATGCAAAACCCTTCTAACACCTTCAGATGTGCATTACTGCATTGCAAACAGCATTTTATTCATGCACATGACAAACTTTTAATGTTTGACAGAGTTTCAGTAATATTGCATCAAACCAGGTCTGTCCGGAGCAGAAACGCTGTTTTCAGAGCTTTGAGACTCTAACATAATAATTCATGCAAAACTCTTCTAACACCTTCAGATGTGCATTACTGCATTGCAAACAGCATTTTATTCATGCACATGACAAACTTTTAATGTTTGACAGAGTTTCAGTAACATTGCATCAAACCAGGTTTGTCCTGAGCAGAAACGCTGTTTTCAGAGCTTTGAGACTCTAACATAATAATTCATGCAAAACTCTTCTAACACCTTCAGATGTGCATTACTGCATTGCAAACAGCATTTTATTCATGCACATGACAAACTTTTAATGTTTGACAGAGTTTCAGTAACATTGCATCAAACCAGGTTTGTCCGGAGCAGAAACGCTGTTTTCAGAGCTTTGAAACTCTAACATAATAATTCATGCAAAACTCTTCTAACACATTCAGATGTGCATTACTGCATTGCAAACAGCATTTTATTCATGCACATGACAAACTTTTAATGTTTGACAGAGTTTCAGTAATATTGCATCAAACCAGGTCTGTCCGGAGCAGAAACGCTGTTTTCAGAGCTTTGAGACTCTAACATAATAATTCATGCAAAACTCTTCTAACACCTTCAGATGTGCATTACTGCATTGCAAATAGCATTTTATTCATGCACATGACAAACTTTTAATGTTTGACAGAGTTTCAGTAACATTGCATCAAACCAGGTTTGTCCGGAGCAGAAACGCTGTTTTCAGAGCTTTGAGAGTCTAACATAATAATTCATGCAAAACTCTTCTAACACCTTCAGATGTGCATTACTGCATTACAAACAGCATTTTATTCATGCACTTGACAATTTTTTAATGTTTGACAAAGTTTCAGTAACATTGCATCAAACCAGGTTTGTCCGGAGCAGAAACGCTGTTTTCAGAGCTTTGAGACTCTAACATAATAATTCATGCAAAACTCTTCTAACACCTTCAGATGTGCAATACTGCATTGCAAACAGCATTTTATTCATGCACATGACAAACTTTTAATGTTTGACAGAGTTTCAGTAACATTGCATCAAACCAGGTTTGTGCGGAGCAGAAACGCTGTTTTCAGAGCTTTGAGACTCTAACATAATAATTCATGCAAAATTCTTCTAACACCTTCAGATGTGCATTACTGCATTGCAAACAGCATTTTATTCATGCACTTGACAATTTTTTAATGTTTGACAGAGTTTCAGTAACATTGCATCAAACCAGGTTTGTCCGGAGCAGAAACGCTGTTTTCAGAGCTTTGAGAGTCTAACATAATAATTCATGCAAAACCCTTCTAACACCTTCAGATGTGCATTACTGCATTGCAAACAGCATTTTATTCATGCACATGACAAACTTTTAATGTTTGACAGAGTTTCAGTAATATTGCATCAAACCAGGTCTGTCCGGAGCAGAAACGCTGTTTTCAGAGCTTTGAGACTCTAACATAATAATTCATGCAAAACTCTTCTAACACCTTCAGATGTGCATTACTGCATTGCAAACAGCATTTTATTCATGCACATGACAAACTTTTAATGTTTGACAGAGTTTCAGTAACATTGCATCAAACCAGGTTTGTCCTGAGCAGAAACGCTGTTTTCAGAGCTTTGAGACTCTAACATAATAATTCATGCAAAACTCTTCTAACACCTTCAGATGTGCATTACTGCATTGCAAACAGCATTTTATTCATGCACATGACAAACTTTTAATGTTTGACAGAGTTTCAGTAACATTGCATCAAACCAGGTTTGTCCGGAGCAGAAACGCTGTTTTCAGAGCTTTGAAACTCTAACATAATAATTCATGCAAAACTCTTCTAACACATTCAGATGTGCATTACTGCATTGCAAACAGCATTTTATTCATGCACATGACAAACTTTTAATGTTTGACAGAGTTTCAGTAATATTGCATCAAACCAGGTCTGTCCGGAGCAGAAACGCTGTTTTCAGAGCTTTGAGACTCTAACATAATAATTCATGCAAAACTCTTCTAACACTTTCAGATGTGCATTACTGCATTGCAAACAGCATTTTATTCATGCACATGACACATTTTTAATGTTTGACAGAGTTTCAGTAACATTGCATCAAACCAGGTTTGTCCGGAGCAGAAACGCTGTTTTCAGAGCTTTGAGACTCTAACATAATAATTCATGCAAAACTCTTCTAACACCTTCAGATGTGCATTACTGCATTACAAACAGCATTTTATTCATGCACTTGACAATTTTTTAATGTTTGACAAAGTTTCAGTAACATTGCATCAAACCAGGTTTGTCCGGAGCAGAAACGCTGTTTTCAGAGCTTTGAGACTCTAACATAATAATTCATGCAAAACTCTTCTAACACCTTCAGATGTGCAATACTGCATTGCAAACAGCATTTTATTCATGCACGTGACAAACTTTTAATGTTTGACAGAGTTTCAGTAACATTGCATCAAACCAGGTTTGTCCGGAGCAGAAACGCTGTTTTCAGAGCTTTGAGAGTCTAACATAATAATTCATGCAAAACTCTTCTAACACCTTCAGATGTGCATTACTGCATTACAAACAGCATTTTATTCAT
Organism: Garra rufa; assembly: GCF_049309525.1. Lineage (NCBI taxonomy): Eukaryota > Metazoa > Chordata > Actinopteri > Cypriniformes > Cyprinidae > Garra > Garra rufa. Next base: position 6,602,514 of record NW_027394278.1, on the reverse strand, counting down.
GCACTTGACAATTTTTTAATGTTTGACAAAGTTTCAGTAACATTGCATCAAACCAGGTTTGTCCGGAGCAGAAACGCTGTTTTCAGAGCTTTGAGACTCTAACATAATAATTCATGCAAAACTCTTCTAACACCTTCAGATGTGCAATACTGCATTGCAAACAGCATTTTATTCATGCACATGACAAACTTTTAATGTTTGACAGAGTTTCAGTAACATTGCATCAAACCAGGTTTGTGCGGAGCAGAAACGCTGTTTTCAGAGCTTTGAGACTCTAACATAATAATTCATGCAAAATTCTTCTAACACCTTCAGATGTGCATTACTGCATTGCAAACAGCATTTTATTCATGCACTTGACAATTTTTTAATGTTTGACAGAGTTTCAGTAACATTGCATCAAACCAGGTTTGTCCGGAGCAGAAACGCTGTTTTCAGAGCTTTGAGAGTCTAACATAATAATTCATGCAAAACTCTTCTAACACCTTCAGATGTGCATTACTGCATTGCAAACAGCATTTTATTCATGCACATGACAAACTTTTAATGTTTGACAGAGTTTCAGTAACATTGCATCAAACCAGGTTTGTCCTGAGCAGAAACGCTGTTTTCAGAGCTTTGAGAGTCTAACATAATAATTCATGCAAAACTCTTCTAACACCTTCAGATGTGCATTACTGCATTACAAACAGCATTTTATTCATGCACTTGACAATTTTTTAATGTTTGACAAAGTTTCAGTAACATTGCATCAAACCAGGTTTGTCCGGAGCAGAAACGCTGTTTTCAGAGCTTTGAGACTCTAACATAATAATTCATGCAAAACTCTTCTAACACCTTCAGATGTGCAATACTGCATTGCAAACAGCATTTTATTCATGCACATGACAAACTTTTAATGTTTGACAGAGTTTCAGTAACATTGCATCAAACCAGGTTTGTGCGGAGCAGAAACGCTGTTTTCAGAGCTTTGAGACTCTAACATAATAATTCATGCAAAATTCTTCTAACACCTTCAGATGTGCATTACTGCATTGCAAACAGCATTTTATTCATGCACTTGACAATTTTTTAATGTTTGACAGAGTTTCAGTAACATTGCATCAAACCAGGTTTGTCCGGAGCAGAAACGCTGTTTTCAGAGCTTTGAGAGTCTAACATAATAATTCATGCAAAACTCTTCTAACACCTTCAGATGTGCATTACTGCATTGCAAACAGCATTTTATTCATGCACATGACAAACTTTTAATGTTTGACAGAGTTTCAGTAACATTGCATCAAACCAGGTTTGTCCTGAGCAGAAACGCTGTTTTCAGAGCTTTGAGACTCTAACATAATAATTCATGCAAAACTCTTCTAACACCTTCAGATGTGCATTACTGCATTGCAAATAGCATTTTATTCATGCACATGACAAACTTTTAATGTTTGACAGAGTTTCAGTAATATTGCATCAAACCAGGTCTGTCCGGAGCAGAAACGCTGTTTTCAGAGCTTTGAGACTCTAACATAATAATTCATGCAAAACTCTTCTAACACTTTCAGATGTGCATTACTGCATTGCAAACAGCATTTTATTCATGCACATGACACATTTTTAATGTTTGACAGAGTTTCAGTAACATTGCATCAAACCAGGTTTGTCCGGAGCAGAAACGCTGTTTTCAGAGCTTTGAGACTCTAACATAATAATTCATGCAAAACTCTTCTAACACCTTCAGATGTGCATTACTGCATTACAAACAGCATTTTATTCATGCACTTGACAATTTTTTAATGTTTGACAAAGTTTCAGTAACATTGCATCAAACCAGGTTTGTCCGGAGCAGAAACGCTGTTTTCAGAGCTTTGAGACTCTAACATAATAATTCATGCAAAACTCTTCTAACACCTTCAGATGTGCAATACTGCATTGCAAACAGCATTTTATTCATGCACATGACAAACTTTTAATGTTTGACAGAGTTTCAGTAACATTGCATCAAACCAGGTTTGTCCGGAGCAGAAACGCTGTTTTCAGAGCTTTGAAACTCTAACATAATAATTCATGCAAAATTCTTCTAACACCTTCAGATGTGCATTACTGCATTGCAAACAGCATTTTATTCATGCACTTGACAATTTTTTAATGTTTGACAGAGTTTCAGTAACATTGCATCAAACCAGGTTTGTCCGGAGCAGAAACGCTGTTTTCAGAGCTTTGAGAGTCTAACATAATAATTCATGCAAAACTCTTCTAACACCTTCAGATGTGCATTACTGCATTGCAAACAGCATTTTATTCATGCACATGACAAACTTTTAATGTTTGACAGAGTTTCAGTAATATTGCATCAAACCAGGTCTGTCCGGAGCAGAAACGCTGTTTTCAGAGCTTTGAGACTCTAACATAATAATTCATGCAAAACTCTTCTAACACCTTCAGATGTGCATTACTGCATTGCAAACAGCATTTTATTCATGCACATGACAAACTTTTAATGTTTGACAGAGTTTCAGTAACATTGCATCAAACCAGGTTTGTCCTGAGCAGAAACGCTGTTTTCAGAGCTTTGAGACTCTAACATAATAATTCATACAAAACTCTTCTAACACCTTCAGATGTGCATTACTGCATTGCAAACAGCATTTTATTCATGCACATGACAAACTTTTAATGTTTGACAGAGTTTCAGTAACATTGCATCAAACCAGGTTTGTCCGGAGCAGAAACGCTGTTTTCAGAGCTTTGAAACTCTAACATAATAATTCATGCAAAACTCTTCTAACACATTCAGATGTGCATTACTGCATTACAAATAGCATTTTATTCATGCACTTGACAAACTTTTAATGTTTGACAGAGTTTCAGTAACATTGCATCAAACCAGGTTTGTCCGGAGCAGAAACGCTGTTTTCAGAGCTTTGAAACTCTAACATAATAATTCATGCAAAACTCTTCTAACACATTCAGATGTGCATTACTGCATTACAAATAGCATTTTATTCATGCACTTGACAAACTTTTAATGTTTGACAGAGTTTCAGTAACATTGCATCAAACCAGGTTTGTCCGGAGCAGAAACGCTGTTTTCAGAGCTTTGAGACTCTAACATAATAATTCATGCAAAACTCTTCTAACACCTTCAGATGTGCAGTACTGCATTGCAAACAGCATTTTATTCATGCACATGACACATTTTTAATGTTTGACAGAGTTTTAGTAACATTGCATCAAACCAGGTTTGTCCGTAGCAGAAACGCTGTTTTCAGAGCTTTGAGACTCTAACATAATAATTCATGCAAAACTCTTCTAACACCTTCAGATGTGCATTACTGCATTACAAACAGCATTTTATTCATGCACTTGACAATTTTTTAATGTTTGACAAAGTTTCAGTAACATTGCATCAAACCAGGTTTGTCCGGAGCAGAAACGCTGTTTTCAGAGCTTTGAGACTCTAACATAATAATTCATGCAAAATTCTTCTAACACCTTCAGATGTGCATTACTGCATTGCAAACAGCATTTTATTCATGCACTTGACAATTTTTTAATGTTTGACAGAGTTTCAGTAACATTGCATCAAACCAGGTTTGTCCGGAGCAGAAACGCTGTTTTCAGAGCTTTGAGAGTCTAACATAATAATTCATGCAAAACTCTTCTAACACCTTCAGATGTGCATTACTGCATTACAAACAGCATTTTATTCATGCACTTGACAATTTTTTAATGTTTGACAAAGTTTCAGTAACATTGCATCAAACCAGGTTTGTCCGGAGCAGAAACGCTGTTTTCAGAGCTTTGAGACTCTAACATAATAATTCATGCAAAACTCTTCTAACACCTTCAGATGTGCAATACTGCATTGCAAACAGCATTTTATTCATGCACATGACAAACTTTTAATGTTTGACAGAGTTTCAGTAACATTGCATCAAACCAGGTTTGTGCGGAGCAGAAACGCTGTTTTCAGAGCTTTGAGACTCTAACATAATAATTCATGCAAAATTCTTCTAACACCTTCAGATGTGCATTACTGCATTGCAAACAGCATATTATTCATGCACTTGACAATTTTTTAATGTTTGACAGAGTTTCAGTAACATTGCATCAAACCAGGTTTGTCCGGAGCAGAAACGCTGTTTTCAGAGCTTTGAGAGTCTAACATAATAATTCATGCAAAACCCTTCTAACACCTTCAGATGTGCATTACTGCATTGCAAACAGCATTTTATTCATGCACATGACAAACGTTTAATGTTTGACAGAGTTTCAGTAATATTGCATCAAACCAGGTCTGTCCGGAGCAGAAACGCTGTTTTCAGAGCTTTGAGACTCTAACATAATAATTCATGCAAAACTCTTCTAACACCTTCAGATGTGCATTACTGCATTGCAAATAGCATTTTATTCATGCACATGACAAACTTTTAATGTTTGACAGAGTTTCAGTAATATTGCATCAAACCAGGTCTGTCCGGAGCAGAAACGCTGTTTTCAGAGCTTTGAGACTCTAACATAATAATTCATGCAAAACTCTTCTAACACTTTCAGATGTGCATTACTGCATTGCAAACAGCATTTTATTCATGCACATGACACATTTTTAATGTTTGACAGAGTTTCAGTAACATTGCATCAAACCAGGTTTGTCCGGAGCAGAAACGCTGTTTTCAGAGCTTTGAGACTCTAACATAATAATTCATGCAAAACTCTTCTAACACCTTCAGATGTGCATTACTGCATTACAAACAGCATTTTATTCATGCACTTGACAATTTTTTAATGTTTGACAAAGTTTCAGTAACATTGCATCAAACCAGGTTTGTCCGGAGCAGAAACGCTGTTTTCAGAGCTTTGAGACTCTAACATAATAATTCATGCAAAACTCTTCTAACACCTTCAGATGTGCAATACTGCATTGCAAACTGCATTTTATTCATGCACATGACAAACTTTTAATGTTTGACAGAGTTTCAGTAACATTGCATCAAACCAGGTTTGTCCGGAGCAGAAACGCTGTTTTCAGAGCTTTGAGAGTCTAACATAATAATTCATGCAAAACTCTTCTAACACCTTCAGATGTGCATTACTGCATTGCAAACAGCATTTTATTCATGCACATGACAAACTTTTAATGTTTGACAGAGTTTCAGTAATATTGCATCAAACCAGGTCTGTCCGGAGCAGAAACGCTGTTTTCAGAGCTTTGAGACTCTAACATAATAATTCATGCAAAACTCTTCTAACACCTTCAGATGTGCATTACTGCATTGCAAACAGCATTTTATTCATGCACATGACAAACTTTTAATGTTTGACAGAGTTTCAGTAACATTGCATCAAACCAGGTTTGTCCTGAGCAGAAACGCTGTTTTCAGAGCTTTGAGACTCTAACATAATAATTCATACAAAACTCTTCTAACACCTTCAGATGTGCATTACTGCATTGCAAACAGCATTTTATTCATGCACATGACAAACTTTTAATGTTTGACAGAGTTTCAGTAACATTGCATCAAACCAGGTTTGTCCGGAGCAGAAACGCTGTTTTCAGAGCTTTGAAACTCTAACATAATAATTCATGCAAAACTCTTCTAACACATTCAGATGTGCATTACTGCATTACAAATAGCATTTTATTCATGCACTTGACAAACTTTTAATGTTTGACAGAGTTTCAGTAACATTGCATCAAACCAGGTTTGTCCGGAGCAGAAACGCTGTTTTCAGAGCTTTGAAACTCTAACATAATAATTCATGCAAAACTCTTCTAACACATTCAGATGTGCATTACTGCATTACAAATAGCATTTTATTCATGCACTTGACAAACTTTTAATGTTTGACAGAGTTTCAGTAACATTGCATCAAACCAGGTTTGTCCGGAGCAGAAACGCTGTTTTCAGAGCTTTGAGACTCTAACATAATAATTCATGCAAAACTCTTCTAACACCTTCAGATGTGCAGTACTGCATTGCAAACAGCATTTTATTCATGCACATGACACATTTTTAATGTTTGACAGAGTTTTAGTAACATTGCATCAAACCAGGTTTGTCCGTAGCAGAAACGCTGTTTTCAGAGCTTTGAGACTCTAACATAATAATTCATGCAAAACTCTTCTAACACCTTCAGATGTGCATTACTGCATTACAAACAGCATTTTATTCATGCACTTGACAATTTTTTAATGTTTGACAAAGTTTCAGTAACATTGCATCAAACCAGGTTTGTCCGGAGCAGAAACGCTGTTTTCAGAGCTTTGAGACTCTAACATAATAATTCATGCAAAACTCTTCTAACACCTTCAGATGTGCAATACTGCATTGCAAACAGCATTTTATTCATGCACATGACAAACTTTTAATGTTTGACAGAGTTTCAGTAACATTGCATCAAACCAGGTTTGTCCGGAGCAGAAACGCTGTTTTCAGAGCTTTGAGACTCTAACATAATAATTCATGCAAAATTCTTCTAACACCTTCAGATGTGCATTACTGCATTGCAAACAGCATTTTATTCATGCACTTGACAATTTTTTAATGTTTGACAGAGTTTCAGTAACATTGCATCAAACCAGGTTTGTCCGGAGCAGAAACGCTGTTTTCAGAGCTTTGAGAGTCTAACATAATAATTCATGCAAAACTCTTCTAACACCTTCAGATGTGCATTACTGCATTGCAAACAGCATTTTATTCATGCACTTGACAATTTTTTAATGTTTGACAAAGTTTCAGTAACATTGCATCAAACCAGGTTTGTCCGGAGCAGAAACGCTGTTTTCAGAGCTTTGAGACTCTAACATAATAATTCATGCAAAACTCTTCTAACACCTTCAGATGTGCAATACTGCATTGCAAACAGCATTTTATTCATGCACATGACAAACTTTTAATGTTTGACAGAGTTTCAGTAACATTGCATCAAACCAGGTTTGTGCGGAGCAGAAACGCTGTTTTCAGAGCTTTGAGACTCTAACATAATAATTCATGCAAAATTCTTCTAACACCTTCAGATGTGCATTACTGCATTGCAAACAGCATTTTATTCATGCACTTGACAATTTTTTAATGTTTGACAGAGTTTCAGTAACATTGCATCAAACCAGGTTTGTCCGGAGCAGAAACGCTGTTTTCAGAGCTTTGAGAGTCTAACATAATAATTCATGCAAAACCCTTCTAACACCTTCAGATGTGCATTACTGCATTGCAAACAGCATTTTATTCATGCACATGACAAACTTTTAATGTTTGACAGAGTTTCAGTAATATTGCATCAAACCAGGTCTGTCCGGAGCAGAAACGCTGTTTTCAGAGCTTTGAGACTCTAACATAATAATTCATGCAAAACTCTTCTAACACCTTCAGATGTGCATTACTGCATTGCAAACAGCATTTTATTCATGCACATGACAAACTTTTAATGTTTGACAGAGTTTCAGTAACATTGCATCAAACCAGGTTTGTCCTGAGCAGAAACGCTGTTTTCAGAGCTTTGAGACTCTAACATAATAATTCATGCAAAACTCTTCTAACACCTTCAGATGTGCATTACTGCATTGCAAACAGCATTTTATTCATGCACATGACAAACTTTTAATGTTTGACAGAGTTTCAGTAACATTGCATCAAACCAGGTTTGTCCGGAGCAGAAACGCTGTTTTCAGAGCTTTGAAACTCTAACATAATAATTCATGCAAAACTCTTCTAACACATTCAGATGTGCATTACTGCATTGCAAACAGCATTTTATTCATGCACATGACAAACTTTTAATGTTTGACAGAGTTTCAGTAATATTGCATCAAACCAGGTCTGTCCGGAGCAGAAACGCTGTTTTCAGAGCTTTGAGACTCTAACATAATAATTCATGCAAAACTCTTCTAACACCTTCAGATGTGCATTACTGCATTGCAAATAGCATTTTATTCATGCACATGACAAACTTTTAATGTTTGACAGAGTTTCAGTAACATTGCATCAAACCAGGTTTGTCCGGAGCAGAAACGCTGTTTTCAGAGCTTTGAGACTCTAACATAATAATTCATGCAAAATTCTTCTAACACCTTCAGATGTGCATTACTGCATTGCAAACAGCATTTTATTCATGCACTTGACAATTTTTTAATGTTTGACAGAGTTTCAGTAACATTGCATCAAACCAGGTTTGTCCGGAGCAGAAACGCTGTTTTCAGAGCTTTGAGAGTCTAACATAATAATTCATGCAAAACTCTTCTAACACCTTCAGATGTGCATTACTGCATTACAAACAGCATTTTATTCATGCACTTGACAATTTTTTAATGTTTGACAAAGTTTCAGTAACATTGCATCAAACCAGGTTTGTCCGGAGCAGAAACGCTGTTTTCAGAGCTTTGAGACTCTAACATAATAATTCATGCAAAACTCTTCTAACACCTTCAGATGTGCAATACTGCATTGCAAACAGCATTTTATTCATGCACATGACAAACTTTTAATGTTTGACAGAGTTTCAGTAACATTGCATCAAACCAGGTTTGTGCGGAGCAGAAACGCTGTTTTCAGAGCTTTGAGACTCTAACATAATAATTCATGCAAAATTCTTCTAACACCTTCAGATGTGCATTACTGCATTGCAAACAGCATTTTATTCATGCACTTGACAATTTTTTAATGTTTGACAGAGTTTCAGTAACATTGCATCAAACCAGGTTTGTCCGGAGCAGAAACGCTGTTTTCAGAGCTTTCAGAGTCTAACATAATAATTCATGCAAAACCCTTCTAACACCTTCAGATGTGCATTACTGCATTGCAAACAGCATTTTATTCATGCACATGACAAACTTTTAATGTTTGACAGAGTTTCAGTAATATTGCATCAAACCAGGTCTGTCCGGAGCAGAAACGCTGTTTTCAGAGCTTTGAGACTCTAACATAATAATTCATGCAAAACTCTTCTAACACCTTCAGATGTGCATTACTGCATTGCAAACAGCATTTTATTCATGCACATGACAAACTTTTAATGTTTGACAGAGTTTCAGTAACATTGCATCAAACCAGGTTTGTCCTGAGCAGAAACGCTGTTTTCAGAGCTTTGAGACTCTAACATAATAATTCATGCAAAACTCTTCTAACACCTTCAGATGTGCATTACTGCATTGCAAACAGCATTTTATTCATGCACATGACAAACTTTTAATGTTTGACAGAGTTTCAGTAATATTGCATCAAACCAGGTCTGTCCGGAGCAGAAACGCTGTTTTCAGAGCTTTGAGACTCTAACATAATAATTCATGCAAAACTCTTCTAACACTTTCAGATGTGCATTACTGCATTGCAAACAGCATTTTATTCATGCACATGACACATTTTTAATGTTTGACAGAGTTTCAGTAACATTGCATCAAACCAGGTTTGTCCGGAGCAGAAACGCTGTTTTCAGAGCTTTGAGACTCTAACATAATAATTCATGCAAAACCCTTCTAACACCTTCAGATGTGCATTACTGCATTGCAAACAGCATTTTATTCATGCACATGACAAACTTTTAATGTTTGACAGAGTTTCAGTAATATTGCATCAAACCAGGTCTGTCCGGAGCAGAAACGCTGTTTTCAGAGCTTTGAGACTCTAACATAATAATTCATGCAAAACTCTTCTAACACCTTCAGATGTGCATTACTGCATTGCAAACAGCATTTTATTCATGCACATGACAAACTTTTAATGTTTGACAGAGTTTCAGTAACATTGCATCAAACCAGGTTTGTCCTGAGCAGAAACGCTGTTTTCAGAGCTTTGAGACTCTAACATAATAATTCATGCAAAACTCTTCTAACACCTTCAGATGTGCATTACTGCATTGCAAACAGCATTTTATTCATGCACATGACAAACTTTTAATGTTTGACAGAGTTTCAGTAACATTGCATCAAACCAGGTTTGTCCGGAGCAGAAACGCTGTTTTCAGAGCTTTGAAACTCTAACATAATAATTCATGCAAAACTCTTCTAACACATTCAGATGTGCATTACTGCATTGCAAACAGCATTTTATTCATGCACATGACAAACTTTTAATGTTTGACAGAGTTTCAGTAATATTGCATCAAACCAGGTCTGTCCGGAGCAGAAACGCTGTTTTCAGAGCTTTGAGACTCTAACATAATAATTCATGCAAAACTCTTCTAACACCTTCAGATGTGCATTACTGCATTGCAAATAGCATTTTATTCATGCACATGACAAACTTTTAATGTTTGACAGAGTTTCAGTAACATTGCATCAAACCAGGTTTGTCCGGAGCAGAAACGCTGTTTTCAGAGCTTTGAGACTCTAACATAATAATTCATGCAAAATTCTTCTAACACCTTCAGATGTGCATTACTGCATTGCAAACAGCATTTTATTCATGCACTTGACAATTTTTTAATGTTTGACAGAGTTTCAGTAACATTGCATCAAACCAGGTTTGTCCGGAGCAGAAACGCTGTTTTCAGAGCTTTGAGAGTCTAACATAATAATTCATGCAAAACTCTTCTAACACCTTCAGATGTGCATTACTGCATTACAAACAGCATTTTATTCATGCACTTGACAATTTTTTAATGTTTGACAAAGTTTCAGTAACATTGCATCAAACCAGGTTTGTCCGGAGCAGAAACGCTGTTTTCAGAGCTTTGAGACTCTAACATAATAATTCATGCAAAACTCTTCTAACACCTTCAGATGTGCAATACTGCATTGCAAACAGCATTTTATTCATGCACATGACAAACTTTTAATGTTTGACAGAGTTTCAGTAACATTGCATCAAACCAGGTTTGTGCGGAGCAGAAACGCTGTTTTCAGAGCTTTGAGACTCTAACATAATAATTCATGCAAAATTCTTCTAACACCTTCAGATGTGCATTACTGCATTGCAAACAGCATTTTATTCATGCACTTGACAATTTTTTAATGTTTGACAGAGTTTCAGTAACATTGCATCAAACCAGGTTTGTCCGGAGCAGAAACGCTGTTTTCAGAGCTTTCAGAGTCTAACATAATAATTCATGCAAAACCCTTCTAACACCTTCAGATGTGCATTACTGCATTGCAAACAGCATTTTATTCATGCACATGACAAACTTTTAATGTTTGACAGAGTTTCAGTAACATTGCATCAAACCAGGTTTGTCCTGAGCAGAAACGCTGTTTTCAGAGCTTTGAGACTCTAACATAATAATTCATGCAAAACTCTTCTAACACCTTCAGATGTGCATTACTGCATTGCAAACAGCATTTTATTCATGCACATGACAAACTTTTAATGTTTGACAGAGTTTCAGTAACATTGCATCAAACCAGGTTTGTCCGGAGCAGAAACGCTGTTTTCAGAGCTTTGAAACTCTAACATAATAATTCATGCAAAACTCTTCTAACACATTCAGATGTGCATTACTGCATTGCAAACAGCATTTTATTCATGCTCATGACAAACTTTTAATGTTTGACAGAGTTTCAGTAATATTGCATCAAACCAGGTCTGTCCGGAGCAGAAACGCTGTTTTCAGAGCTTTGAGACTCTAACATAATAATTCATGCAAAACTCTTCTAACACCTTCAGATGTGCATTACTGCATTACAAACAGCATTTTATTCATGCACTTGACAATTTTTTAATGTTTGACAAAGTTTCAGTAACATTGCATCAAACCAGGTTTGTCCGGAGCAGAAACGCTGTTTTCAGAGCTTTGAGACTCTAACATAATAATTCATGCAAAACTCTTCTAACACCTTCAGATGTGCAATACTGCATTGCAAACAGCATTTTATTCATGCACATGACAAACTTTTAATGTTTGACAGAGTTTCAGTAACATTGCATCAAACCAGGTTTGTCCGGAGCAGAAACGCTGTTTTCAGAGCTTTGAGAGTCTAACATAATAATTCATGCAAAACTCTTCTAACACCTTCAGATGTGCATTACTGCATTACAAACAGCATTTTATTCATGCACTTGACAATTTTTTTAATGTTTGACAAAGTTTCAGTAACATTGCATCAAACCAGGTTTGTCCGGAGCAGAAACGCTGTTTTCAGAGCTTTGAGACTCTAACATAATAATTCATGCAAAACTCTTCTAACACCTTCAGATGTGCAATACTGCATTGCAAACAGCATTTTATTCATGCACATGACAAACTTTTAATGTTTGACAGAGTTTCAGTAACATTGCATCAAACCAGGTTTGTGCGGAGCAGAAACGCTGTTTTCAGAGCTTTGAGACTCTAACATAATAATTCATGCAAAATTCTTCTAACACCTTCAGATGTGCATTACTGCATTGCAAACAGCATTTTATTCATGCACTTGACAATTTTTTAATGTTTGACAGAGTTTCAGTAACATTGCATCAAACCAGGTTTGTCCGGAGCAGAAACGCTGTTTTCAAAGCTTTGAGAGTCTAACATAATAATTCATGCAAAACCCTTCTAACACCTTCAGATGTGCATTACTGCATTGCAAACAGCATTTTATTCATGCACATGACAAACTTTTAATGTTTGACAGAGTTTCAGTAATATTGCATCAAACCAGGTCTGTCCGGAGCAGAAACGCTGTTTTCAGAGCTTTGAGACTCTAACATAATAATTCATGCAAAACTCTTCTAACACCTTCAGATGTGCATTACTGCATTGCAAACAGCATTTTATTGATGCACATGACAAACTTTTAATGTTTGACAGAGTTTCAGTAACATTGCATCAAACCAGGTTTGTCCTGAGCAGAAACGCTGTTTTCAGAGCTTTGAGACTCTAACATAATAATTCATGCAAAACTCTTCTAACACCTTCAGATGTGCATTACTGCATTGCAAACAGCATTTTATTCATGCACATGACAAACTTTTAATGTTTGACAGAGTTTCAGTAACATTGCATCAAACCAGGTTTGTCCGGAGCAGAAACGCTGTTTTCAGAGCTTTGAAACTCTAACATAATAATTCATGCAAAACTCTTCTAACACATTCAGATGTGCATTACTGCATTGCAAACAGCATTTTATTCATGCACATGACAAACTTTTAATGTTTGACAGAGTTTCAGTAATATTGCATCAAACCAGGTCTGTCCGGAGCAGAAACGCTGTTTTCAGAGCTTTGAGACTCTAACATAATAATTCATGCAAAACTCTTCTAACACCTTCAGATGTGCATTACTGCATTGCAAATAGCATTTTATTCATGCACATGACAAACTTTTAATGTTTGACAGAGTTTCAGTAATATTGCATCAAACCAGGTCTGTCCGGAGCAGAAACGCTGTTTTCAGAGCTTTGAGACTCTAACATAATAATTCATGCAAAACTCTTCTAACACTTTCAGATGTGCATTACTGCATTGCAAACAGCATTTTATTCATGCACATGACACATTTTTAATGTTTGACAGAGTTTCAGTAACATTGCATCAAACCAGGTTTGTCCGGAGCAGAAACGCTGTTTTCAGAGCTTTGAGACTCTAACATAATAATTCATGCAAAACTCTTCTAACACCTTCAGATGTGCATTACTGCATTACAAACAGCATTTTATTCATGCACTTGACAATTTTTTAATGTTTGACAAAGTTTCAGTAACATTGCATCAAACCAGGTTTGTCCGGAGCAGAAACGCTGTTTTCAGAGCTTTGAGACTCTAACATAATAATTCATGCAAAACTCTTCTAACACCTTCAGATGTGCAATACTGCATTGCAAACAGCATTTTATTCATGCACATGACAAACTTTTAATGTTTGACAGAGTTTCAGTAACATTGCATCAAACCAGGTTTGTCCGGAGCAGAAACGCTGTTTTCAGAGCTTTGAGAGTCTAACATAATAATTCATGCAAAACTCTTCTAACACCTTCAGATGTGCATTACTGCATTACAAACAGCATTTTATTCATGCACTTGACAATTTTTTAATGTTTGACAAAGTTTCAGTAACATTGCATCAAACCAGGTTTGTCCGGAGCAGAAACGCTGTTTTCAGAGCTTTGAGACTCTAACATAATAATTCATGCAAAACTCTTCTAACACCTTCAGATGTGCAATACTGCATTGCAAACAGCATTTTATTCATGCACATGACAAACTTTTAATGTTTGACAGAGTTTCAGTAACATTGCATCAAACCAGGTTTGTGCGGAGCAGAAACGCTGTTTTCAGAGCTTTGAGACTCTAACATAATAATTCATGCAAAATTCTTCTAACACCTTCAGATGTGCATTACTGCATTGCAAACAGCATTTTATTCATGCACTTGACAATTTTTTAATGTTTGACAGAGTTTCAGTAACATTGCATCAAACCAGGTTTGTCCGGAGCAGAAACGCTGTTTTCAGAGCTTTGAGAGTCTAACATAATAATTCATGCAAAACCCTTCTAACACCTTCAGATGTGCATTACTGCATTGCAAACAGCATTTTATTCATGCACATGACAAACTTTTAATGTTTGACAGAGTTTCAGTAATATTGCATCAAACCAGGTCTGTCCGGAGCAGAAACGCTGTTTTCAGAGCTTTGAGACTCTAACATAATAATTCATGCAAAACTCTTCTAACACCTTCAGATGTGCATTACTGCATTGCAAACAGCATTTTATTGATGCACATGACAAACTTTTAATGTTTGACAGAGTTTCAGTAACATTGCATCAAACCAGGTTTGTCCTGAGCAGAAACGCTGTTTTCAGAGCTTTGAGACTCTAACATAATAATTCATGCAAAACTCTTCTAACACCTTCAGATGTGCATTACTGCATTGCAAACAGCATTTTATTCATGCACATGACAAACTTTTAATGTTTGACAGAGTTTCAGTAACATTGCATCAAACCAGGTTTGTCCGGAGCAGAAACGCTGTTTTCAGAGCTTTGAAACTCTAACATAATAATTCATGCAAAACTCTTCTAACACATTCAGATGTGCATTACTGCATTGCAAACAGCATTTTATTCATGCACATGACAAACTTTTAATGTTTGACAGAGTTTCAGTAATATTGCATCAAACCAGGTCTGTCCGGAGCAGAAACGCTGTTTTCAGAGCTTTGAGACTCTAACATAATAATTCATGCAAAACTCTTCTAACACCTTCAGATGTGCATTACTGCATTGCAAATAGCATTTTATTCATGCACATGACAAACTTTTAATGTTTGACAGAGTTTCAGTAATATTGCATCAAACCAGGTCTGTCCGGAGCAGAAACGCTGTTTTCAGAGCTTTGAGACTCTAACATAATAATTCATGCAAAACTCTTCTAACACTTTCAGATGTGCATTACTGCATTGCAAACAGCATTTTATTCATGCACATGACACATTTTTAATGTTTGACAGAGTTTCAGTAACATTGCATCAAACCAGGTTTGTCCGGAGCAGAAACGCTGTTTTCAGAGCTTTGAGACTCTAACATAATAATTCATGCAAAACTCTTCTAACACCTTCAGATGTGCATTACTGCATTACAAACAGCATTTTATTCATGCACTTGACAATTTTTTAATGTTTGACAAAGTTTCAGTAACATTGCATCAAACCAGGTTTGTCCGGAGCAGAAACGCTGTTTTCAGAGCTTTGAGACTCTAACATAATAATTCATGCAAAACTCTTCTAACACCTTCAGATGTGCAATACCGCATTGCAAACAGCATTTTATTCATGCACATGACAAACTTTTAATGTTTGACAGAGTTTCAGTAACATTGCATCAAACCAGGTTTGTCCGGAGCAGAAACGCTGTTTTCAGAGCTTTGAGACTCTAACATAATAATTCATGCAAAATTCTTCTAACACCTTCAGATGTGCATTACTGCATTGCAAACAGCATTTTATTCATGCACTTGACAATTTTTTAATGTTTGACAGAGTTTCAGTAACATTGCATCAAACCAGGTTTGTCCGGAGCAGAAACGCTGTTTTCAGAGCTTTGAGAGTCTAACATAATAATTCATGCAAAACTCTTCTAACACCTTCAGATGTGCATTACTGCATTGCAAACAGCATTTTATTCATGCACATGACAAACTTTTAATGTTTGACAGAGTTTCAGTAATATTGCATCAAACCAGGTCTGTCCGGAGCAGAAACGCTGTTTTCAGAGCTTTGAGACTCTAACATAATAATTCATGCAAAACTCTTCTAACACCTTCAGATGTGCATTACTGCATTGCAAACAGCATTTTATTCATGCACATGACAAACTTTTAATGTTTGACAGAGTTTCAGTAACATTGCATCAAACCAGGTTTGTCCTGAGCAGAAACGCTGTTTTCAGAGCTTTGAGACTCTAACATAATAATTCATGCAAAACTCTTCTAACACCTTCAGATGTGCATTACTGCATTGCAAACAGCATTTTATTCATGCACATGACAAACTTTTAATGTTTGACAGAGTTTCAGTAACATTGCATCAAACCAGGTTTGTCCGGAGCAGAAACGCTGTTTTCAGAGCTTTGAAACTCTAACATAATAATTCATGCAAAACTCTTCTAACACATTCAGATGTGCATTACTGCATTACAAATAGCATTTTATTCATGCACTTGACAAACTTTTAATGTTTGACAGAGTTTCAGTAACATTGCATCAAACCAGGTTTGTCCGGAGCAGAAACGCTGTTTTCAGAGCTTTGAGAGTCTAACATAATAATTCATGCAAAACTCTTCTAACACCTTCAGATGTGCATTACTGCATTGCAAACAGCATTTTATTCATGCACATGACAAACTTTTAATGTTTGACAGAGTTTCAGTAATATTGCATCAAACCAGGTCTGTCCGGAGCAGAAACGCTGTTTTCAGAGCTTTGAGACTCTAACATAATAATTCATGCAAAACTCTTCTAACACCTTCAGATGTGCATTACTGCATTGCAAACAGCATTTTATTCATGCACATGACAAACTTTTAATGTTTGACAGAGTTTCAGTAACATTGCATCAAACCAGGTTTGTCCTGAGCAGAAACACTGTTTTCAGAGCTTTGAAACTCTAACATAATAATTCATGCAAAACTCTTCTAACAAATTCAGATGTGCATTACTGCATTACAAATAGCATTTTATTCATGCACTTGACAAACTTTTAATGTTTGACAGAGTTTCAGTAACATTGCATCAAACCAGGTTTGTCCGGAGCAGAAACGCTGTTTTCAGAGTTTTGAGACTCTAACATAATAATTCATGCAAAACTCTTCTAACACCTTCAGATGCGCATTACTGCATTGAAAACAGCATTTTATTCATGCACATGACAAACTTTTAATGTTTGACAGAGTTTCAGTAACATTGCATCAAACCAGGTTTGTCCGGAGCAGAAACGCTGTTTTCAGAGCTTTGAAACTCTAACATAATAATTCATGCAAAACTCTTCTAACACATTCAGATGTGCATTACTGCATTACAAATAGCATTTTATTCATGCACTTGACAAACTTTTAATGTTTGACAGAGTTTCAGTAACATTGCATCAAACCAGGTTTGTCCGGAGCAGAAACGCTGTTTTCAGAGCTTTGAGACTCTAACATAATAATTCATGCAAAACTCTTCTAACACCTTCAGATGTGCAGTACTGCATTGCAAACAGCATTTTATTCATGCACATGACAAACTTTTAATGTTTGACAGAGTTTCAGTAATATTGCATCAAACCAGGTCTGTCCGGAGCAGAAACGCTGTTTTCAGAGCTTTGAGACTCTAACATAATAATTCATGCAAAACTCTTCTAACACCTTCAGATGTGCATTACTGCATTGCAAATAGCATTTTATTCATGCACATGACAAACTTTTAATGTTTGACAGAGTTTAAGTAACATTGCATCAAACCAGGTTTGTCCGGAGCAGAAACGCTGTTTTCAGAGCTTTGAAACTCTAACATAATAATTCATGCAAAACTCTTCTAACACATTCAGATGTGCATTACTGCATTACAAATAGCATTTTATTCATGCACTTGACAAACTTTTAATGTTTGACAGAGTTTCAGTAACATTGCATCAAACCAGGTTTGTCCGGAGCAGAAACGCTGTTTTCAGAGCTTTGAGACTCTAACATAATAATTCATGCAAAACTCTTCTAACACCTTCAGATGTGCAGTACTGCATTGCAAACAGCATTTTATTCATGCACATGACAAACTTTTAATGTTTGACAGAGTTTCAGTAATATTGCATCAAACCAGGTCTGTCCGGAGCAGAAACGCTGTTTTCAGAGCTTTGAGACTCTAACATAATAATTCATGCAAAACTCTTCTAACACCTTCAGATGTGCATTACTGCATTGCAAATAGCATTTTATTCATGCACATGACAAACTTTTAATGTTTGACAGAGTTTAAGTAACATTGCATCAAACCAGGTTTGTCCGGAGCAGAAACGCTGTTTTCAGAGCTTTGAAACACTAACATAATAATTCATGCAAAACTCTTCTAACACATTCAGATGTGCATTACTGCATTACAAATAGCATTTTATTCATGCACTTGACAAACTTTTAATGTTTGACAGAGTTTCAGTAACATTGCATCAAACCAGGTTTGTCCGGAGCAGAAACGCTGTTTTCAGAGCTTTGAGACTCTAACAAAATAATTCATGCAAAACTCTTCTAACACCTTCAGATGTGCAGTACTGCATTGCAAACAGCATTTTATTCATGCACATGACAAACTTTTAATGTTTGACAGAGTTTCAGTAATATTGCATCAAACCACTTCTGTCCGGAGCAGAAACGCTGTTTTCAGAGCTTTGAGACTCTAACATAATAATTCATGCAAAACTCTTCTAACACCTTCAGATGTGCATTACTGCATTGCAAATAGCATTTTATTCATGCACATGACAAACTTTTAATGTTTGACAGAGTTTCAGTAACATTGCATTAAACCAGGTTTGTCCGGAGCAGAAACGCTGTTTTCAGAGCTTTGAGACTCTAACATAATAATTCATGCAAAACTCTTCTAACACCTTCAGATGTGCATTACTGCATTGCAAACAGCATTTTATTCATGCACATGAAAAACTTTTAATGTTTGACAGAGTTTCAGTAATATTGCATCAAACCAGGTCTGTCCGGAGCAGAAACGCTGTTTTCAGAGCTTTGAGACTCTAACATAATAATTCATGCAAAACTCTTCTAACACCTTCAGATGTGCATTACTGCATTACAAACAGCATTTTATTCATGCACATGACAAATTTTTAATGTTTGACAGAGTTTCAGTAATATTGCATCAAACCACTTCTGTCCGGAGCAGAAACGCTGTTTTCAGAGCTTTGAGACTCTAACATAATAATTCATGCAAAACTCTTCTAACACCTTCAGATGTGCATTACTGCATTGCAAATAGCATTTTATTCATGCACATGACAAACTTTTAATGTTTGACAGAGTTTCAGTAACATTGCATTAAACCAGGTTTGTCCGGAGCAGAAACGCTGTTTTCAGAGCTTTGAGACTCTAACATAATAATTCATGCAAAACTCTTCTAACACCTTCAGATGTGCATTACTGCATTGCAAACAGCATTTTATTCATGCACATGAAAAACTTTTAATGTTTGACAGAGTTTCAGTAATATTGCATCAAACCAGGTCTGTCCGGAGCAGAAACGCTGTTTTCAGAGCTTTGAGACTCTAACATAATAATTCATGCAAAACTCTTCTAACACCTTCAGATGTGCATTACTGCATTACAA
Organism: Garra rufa; assembly: GCF_049309525.1. Classification (NCBI taxonomy): domain Eukaryota; kingdom Metazoa; phylum Chordata; class Actinopteri; order Cypriniformes; family Cyprinidae; genus Garra; species Garra rufa. The sequence goes on along the minus strand of NW_027394278.1, from coordinate 6,582,817 downwards.
ACAGCATTTTATTCATGCACTTGACAATTTTTTAATGTTTGACAAAGTTTCAGTAACATTGCATCAAACCAGGTTTGTCCGGAGCAGAAACGCTGTTTTCAGAGCTTTGAGACTCTAACATAATAATTCATGCAAAACTCTTCTAACACCTTCAGATGTGCAATACTGCATTGCAAACAGCATTTTATTCATGCACATGACAAACTTTTAATGTTTGACAGAGTTTCAGTAACATTGCATCAAACCAGGTTTGTCCGGAGCAGAAACGCTGTTTTCAGAGCTTTGAGACTCTAACATAATAATTCATGCAAAATTCTTCTAACACCTTCAGATGTGCATTACTGCATTGCAAACAGCATTTTATTCATGCACTTGACAATTTTTTAATGTTTGACAGAGTTTCAGTAACATTGCATCAAACCAGGTTTGTCCGGAGCAGAAACGCTGTTTTCAGAGCTTTGAGAGTCTAACATAATAATTCATGCAAAACTCTTCTAACACCTTCAGATGTGCATTACTGCATTGCAAACAGCATTTTATTCATGCACTTGACAAACTTTTAATGTTTGACAGAGTTTCAGTAACATTGCATCAAACCAGGTTTGTCCGGAGCAGAAACGCTGTTTTCAGAGTTTTGAGACTCTAACATAATAATTCATGCAAAACTCTTCTAACACCTTCAGATGCGCATTACTGCATTGCAAACAGCATTTTATTCATGCACATGACAAACTTTTAATGTTTGACAGAGTTTCAGTAATATTGCATCAAACCAGGTTTGTCCGGAGCAGAAACGCTGTTTTCACAGCTTTGAGACTCTAACATAATAATTCATGCAAAACTCTTCTAACACCTTCAGATGTGCATTACTGCATTGAAAACAGCATTTTATTCATGCACATGACAAACTTTTAATGTTTGACAGAGTTTCAGTAACATTGCATCAAACCAGGTTTGTCCGGAGCAGAAACGCTGTTTTCAGAGCTTTGAAACTCTAACATAATAATTCATGCAAAACTCTTCTAACACATTCAGATGTGCATTACTGCATTACAAATAGCATTTTATTCATGCACTTGACAAACTTTTAATGTTTGACAGAGTTTCAGTAACATTGCATCAAACCAGGTTTGTCCGGAGCAGAAACGCTCTTTTCAGAGCTTTGAGACTCTAACATAATAATTCATGCAAAACTCTTCTAACACCTTCAGATGTGCAGTACTGCATTGCAAACAGCATTTTATTCATGCACATGACAAACTTTTAATGTTTGACAGAGTTTCAGTAATATTGCATCAAACCAGGTCTGTCCGGAGCAGAAACGCTGTTTTCAGAGCTTTGAGACTCTAACATAATAATTCATGCAAAACTCTTCTAACACCTTCAGATGTGCATTACTGCATTGCAAATAGCATTTTATTCATGCACATGACAAACTTTTAATGTTTGACAGAGTTTAAGTAACATTGCATCAAACCAGGTTTGTCCGGAGCAGAAACGCTGTTTTCAGAGCTTTGAAACTCTAACATAATAATTCATGCAAAACTCTTCTAACACATTAAGATGTGCATTACTGCATTACAAATAGCATTTTATTCATGCACTTGACAAACTTTTAATGTTTGACAGAGTTTCAGTAACATTGCATCAAACCAGGTTTGTCCGGAGCAGAAACGCTGTTTTCAGAGCTTTGAGACTCTAACATAATAATTCATGCAAAACTCTTCTAACACCTTCAGATGTGCAATACTGCATTGCAAACAGCATTTTATTCATGCACATGACAAACTTTTAATGTTTGACAGAGTTTCAGTAACATTGCATCAAACCAGGTTTGTCCGGAGCAGAAACGCTGTTTTCAGAGCTTTGAGACTCTAACATAATAATTCATGCAAAACTCTTCTAACACCTTCAGATGTGCATTACTGCATTACAAACAGCATTTTATTCATGCACTTGACAATTTTTTAATGTTTGACAAAGTTTCAGTAACATTGCATCAAACCAGGTTTGTCCGGAGCAGAAACGCTGTTTTCAGAGCTTTGAGACTCTAACATAATAATTCATGCAAAACTCTTCTAACACCTTCAGATGTGCAATACTGCATTGCAAACAGCATTTTATTCATGCACATGACAAACTTTTAATGTTTGACAGAGTTTCAGTAACATTGCATCAAACCAGGTTTGTCCGGAGCAGAAACGCTGTTTTCAGAGCTTTCAGACTCTAACATAATAATTCATGCAAAATTCTTCTAACACCTTCAGATGTGCATTACTGCATTGCAAACAGCATTTTATTCATGCACTTGACAATTTTTTAATGTTTGACAGAGTTTCAGTAACATTGCATCAAACCAGGTTTGTCCTGAGCAGAAACGCTGTTTTCAGAGCTTTGAGACTCTAACATAATAATTCATGCAAAACTCTTCTAACACCTTCAGTTGTGCATTACTGCATTGCAAACAGCATTTTATTCATGCACATGACAAACTTTTAATGTTTGACAAAGTTTCAGTAACATTGCATCAAACCAGGTTTGTCCGGAGCAGAAACGCTGTTTTCAGAGCTTTGAGACTCTAACATAATAATTCATGCAAAATTCTTCTAACACCTTCAGATGTGCATTACTGCATTACAAATAGCATTTTATTCATGCACTTGACAAACTTTTAATGTTTGACAGAGTTTCAGTAACATTGAATCAAACCAGGTTTGTCCGGAGCAGAAACGCTGTTTTCAGAGCTTTGAGACTCTAACATAATAATTCATGCAAAACTCTTCTAACACCTTCAGATGTGCAGTACTGCATTGCAAACAGCATTTTATTCATGCACATGACACATTTTTAATGTTTGACAGAGTTTCAGTAACATTGCATCAAACCAGGTTTGTCCGTAGCAGAAACGCTGTTTTCAGAGCTTTGAGACTCTAACATAATAATTCATGCAAAACTCTTCTAACACCTTCAGATGTGCATTACTGCATTACAAACAGCATTTTATTCATGCACTTGACAATTTTTTAATGTTTGACAAAGTTTCAGTAACATTGCATCAAACCAGGTTTGTCCGGAGCAGAAACGCTGTTTTCAGAGCTTTGAGACTCTAACATAATAATTCATGCAAAACTCTTCTAACACCTTCAGATGTGCAATACTGCATTGCAAACAGCATTTTATTCATGCACATGACAAACTTTTAATGTTTGACAGAGTTTCAGTAACATTGCATCAAACCAGGTTTGTCCGGAGCAGAAACGCTGTTTTCAGAGCTTTGAGACTCTAACATAATAATTCATGCAAAACTCTTCTAACACCTTCAGATGTGCATTACTGCATTACAAACAGCATTTTATTCATGCACTTGACAATTTTTTAATGTTTGACAAAGTTTCAGTAACATTGCATCAAACCAGGTTTGTCCGGAGCAGAAACGCTGTTTTCAGAGCTTTGAGACTCTAACATAATAATTCATGCAAAACTCTTCTAACACCTTCAGATGTGCAATACTGCATTGCAAACAGCATTTTATTCATGCACATGACAAACTTTTAATGTTTGACAGAGTTTCAGTAACATTGCATCAAACCAGGTTTGTCCGGAGCAGAAACGCTGTTTTCAGAGCTTTGAGACTCTAACATAATAATTCATGCAAAATTCTTCTAACACCTTCAGATGTGCATTACTGCATTGCAAACAGCATTTTATTCATGCACTTGACAATTTTTAAATGTTTGACAGAGTTTCAGTAACATTGCATCAAACCAGGTTTGTCCGGAGCAGAAACGCTGTTTTCAGAGCTTTGAGAGTCTAACATAATAATTCATGCAAAACTCTTCTAACACCTTCAGATGTGCATTACTGCATTGCAAACAGCATTTTATTCATGCACATGACAAACTTTTAATGTTTGACAGAGTTTCAGTAATATTGCATCAAACCAGGTCTGTCCGGAGCAGAAACGCTGTTTTCAGAGCTTTGAGACTCTAACATAATAATTCATGCAAAACTCTTCTAACACCTTCAGATGTGCATTACTGCATTGCAAACAGCATTTTATTCATGCACATGACAAACTTTTAATGTTTGACAGAGTTTCAGTAACATTGCATCAAACCAGGTTTGTCCTGAGCAGAAACACTGTTTTCAGAGCTTTGAAACTCTAACATAATAATTCATGCAAAACTCTTCTAACACATTCAGATGTGCATTACTGCATTACAAATAGCATTTTATTCATGCACTTGACAAACTTTTAATGTTTGACAGAGTTTCAGTAACATTGCATCAAACCAGGTTTGTCCGGAGCAGAAACGCTGTTTTCAGAGCTTTGAGACTCTAACATAATAATTCATGCAAAACTCTTCTAACACCTTCAGATGTGCAATACTGCATTGCAAACAGCATTTTATTCATGCACATGACAAACTTTTAATGTTTGACAGAGTTTCAGTAACATTGCATCAAACCAGGTTTGTCCGGAGCAGAAACGCTGTTTTCAGAGCTTTGAGACTCTAACATAATAATTCATGCAAAATTCTTCTAACACCTTCAGATGTGCATTACTGCATTGCAAACAGCATTTTATTCATGCACTTGACAATTTTTTAATGTTTGACAGAGTTTCAGTAACATTGCATCAAACCAGGTTTGTCCGGAGCAGAAACGCTGTTTTCAGAGCTTTGAGAGTCTAACATAATAATTCATGCAAAACTCTTCTAACACCTTCAGATGTGCATTACTGCATTGCAAACAGCATTTTATTCATGCACATGAAAAACTTTTAATGTTTGACAGAGTTTCAGTAATATTGCATCAAACCAGGTCTGTCCGGAGCAGAAACGCTGTTTTCAGAGCTTTGAGACTCTAACATAATAATTCATGCAAAACTCTTCTAACACCTTCCGATGTGCATTACTGCATTGCAAACAGCATTTTATTCATGCACATGACAAACTTTTAATGTTTGACAGAGTTTCAGTAACATTGCATCAAACCAGGTTTGTCCTGAGCAGAAACGCTGTTTTCAGAGCTTTGAGACTCTAACATAATAATTCATGCAAAACTCTTCTAACACCTTCAGTTGTGCATTACTGCATTGCAAACAGCATTTTATTCATGCACATGACAAACTTTTAATGTTTGACAGAGTTTCAGTAACATTGCATCAAACCAGGTTTGTCCGGAGCAGAAACGCTGTTTTCAGAGTTTTGAGACTCTAACATAATAATTCATGCAAAACTCTTCTAACACCTTCAGATGTGCATTACTGCATTGCAAACAGCATTTTATTCATGCACATGACAAACTTTTAATGTTTGACAGAGTTTCAGTAATATTGCATCAAACCAGGTTTGTCCGGAGCAGAAACGCTGTTTTCACAGCTTTGAGACTCTAACATAATAATTCATGCAAAACTCTTCTAACACCTTCAGATGTGCATTACTGCATTGAAAACAGCATTTTATTCATGCACATGACAAACTTTTAATGTTTGACAGAGTTTCAGTAACATTGCATCAAACCAGGTTTGTCCGGAGCAGAAACGCTGTTTTCAGAGCTTTGAAACTCTAACATAATAATTCATGCAAAACTCTTCTAACACATTCAGATGTGCATTACTGCATTACAAATAGCATTTTATTCATGCACTTGACAAACTTTTAATGTTTGACAGAGTTTCAGTAACATTGCATCAAACCAGGTTTGTCCGGAGCAGAAACGCTGTTTTCAGAGCTTTGAGACTCTAACATAATAATTCATGCAAAACTCTTCTAACACCTTCAGATGTGCAGTACTGCATTGCAAACAGCATTTTATTCATGCACATGACAAACTTTTAATGTTTGACAGAGTTTCAGTAATATTGCATCAAACCAGGTCTGTCCGGAGCAGAAACGCTGTTTTCAGAGCTTTGAGACTCTAACATAATAATTCATGCAAAACTCTTCTAACACCTTCAGATGTGCATTACTGCATTGCAAATAGCATTTTATTCATGCACATGACAAACTTTTAATGTTTGACAGAGTTTAAGTAACATTGCATCAAACCAGGTTTGTCCGGAGCAGAAACGCTGTTTTCAGAGCTTTGAAACTCTAACATAATAATTCATGCAAAACTCTTCTAACACATTCAGATGTGCATTACTGCATTACAAATAGCATTTTATTCATGCACTTGACAAACTTTTAATGTTTGACAGAGTTTCAGTAACATTGCATCAAACCAGGTTTGTCCGGAGCAGAAACGCTGTTTTCAGAGCTTTGAGACTCTAACAAAATAATTCATGCAAAACTCTTCTAACACCTTCAGATGTGCAGTACTGCATTGCAAACAGCATTTTATTCATGCACATGACAAACTTTTAATGTTTGACAGAGTTTCAGTAATATTGCATCAAACCAGGTCTGTCCGGAGCAGAAACGCTGTTTTCAGAGCTTTGAGACTCTAACATAATAATTCATGCAAAACTCTTCTAACACCTTCAGATGTGCAATACTGCATTGCAAACAGCATTTTATTCATGCACATGACAAACTTTTAATGTTTGACAGAGTTTCAGTAACATTGCATCAAACCAGGTTTGTCCGGAGCAGAAACGCTGTTTTCAGAGCTTTGAGACTCTAACATAATAATTCATGCAAAATTCTTCTAACACCTTCAGATGTGCATTACTGCATTGCAAACAGCATTTTATTCATGCACTTGACAATTTTTTAATGTTTGACAGAGTTTCAGTAACATTGCATCAAACCAGGTTTGTCCGGAGCAGAAACGCTGTTTTCAGAGCTTTGAGAGTCTAACATAATAATTCATGCAAAACTCTTCTAACACCTTCAGATGTGCATTACTGCATTGCAAACAGCATTTTATTCATGCACATGAAAAACTTTTAATGTTTGACAGAGTTTCAGTAATATTGCATCAAACCAGGTCTGTCCGGAGCAGAAACGCTGTTTTCAGAGCTTTGAGACTCTAACATAATAATTCATGCAAAACTCTTCTAACACCTTCCGATGTGCATTACTGCATTGCAAACAGCATTTTATTCATGCACATGACAAACTTTTAATGTTTGACAGAGTTTCAGTAACATTGCATCAAACCAGGTTTGTCCTGAGCAGAAACGCTGTTTTCAGAGCTTTGAGACTCTAACATAATAATTCATGCAAAACTCTTCTAACACCTTCAGTTGTGCATTACTGCATTGCAAACAGCATTTTATTCATGCACATGACAAACTTTTAATGTTTGACAAAGTTTCAGTAACATTGCATCAAACCAGGTTTGTCCGGAGCAGAAACGCTGTTTTCAGAGCTTTGAGACTCTAACATAATAATTCATGCAAAATTCTTCTAACACCTTCAGATGTGCATTACTGCATTGCAAACAGCATTTTATTCATGCACTTGACAATTTTTTAATGTTTGACAGAGTTTCAGTAACATTGCATCAAACCAGGTTTGTCCGGAGCAGAAACGCTGTTTTCAGAGCTTTGAGAGTCTAACATAATAATTCATGCAAAACTCTTCTAACACCTTCAGATGTGCATTACTGCATTGCAAACAGCATTTTATTCATGCACATGACAAATTTTTAATGTTTGACAGAGTTTCAGTAATATTGCATCAAACCAGGTCTGTCCGGAGCAGAAACGCTGTTTTCAGAGCTTTGAGACTCTAACATAATAATTCATGCAAAACTCTTCTAACACCTTCAGATGTGCATTACTGCATTGCAAACAGCATTTTATTCATGCACATGACAAACTTTTAATGTTTGACAGAGTTTCAGTAACATTGCATCAAACCAGGTTTGTCCTGAGCAGAAACGCTGTTTTCAGAGCTTTGAGACTCTAACATAATAATTCATGCAAAACTCTTCTAACACCTTCAGATGTGCATTACTGCATTGCAAACAGCATTTTATTCATGCACATGACAAACTTTTAATGTTTGACAGAGTTTCAGTAACATTGCATCAAACCAGGTTTGTCCGGAGCAGAAACGCTGTTTTCAGAGCTTTGAGACTCTAACATAATAATTCATGCAAAACTCTTCTAACACATTCAGATGTGCATTACTGCATTACAAATAGCATTTTATTCATGCACTTGACAAACTTTTAATGTTTGACAGAGTTTCAGTAACATTGCATCAAACCAGGTTTGTCCGGAGCAGAAACGCTGTTTTCAGAGCTTTGAAACTCTAACATAATAATTCATGCAAAACTCTTCTAACACATTCAGATGTGCATTACTGCATTACAAATAGCATTTTATTCATGCACTTGACAAACTTTTAATGTTTGACAGAGTTTCAGTAACATTGAATCAAACCAGGTTTGTCCGGAGCAGAAACGCTGTTTTCAGAGCTTTGAGACTCTAACATAATAATTCATGCAAAACTCTTCTAACACCTTCAGATGTGCAGTACTGCATTGCAAACAGCATTTTATTCATGCACATGACACATTTTTAATGTTTGACAGAGTTTCAGTAACATTGCATCAAACCAGGTTTGTCCGTAGCAGAAACGCTGTTTTCAGAGCTTTGAGACTCTAACATAATAATTCATGCAAAACTCTTCTAACACCTTCAGATGTGCATTACTGCATTACAAACAGCATTTTATTCATGCACTTGACAATTTTTTAATGTTTGACAAAGTTTCAGTAACATTGCATCAAACCAGGTTTGTCCGGAGCAGAAACGCTGTTTTCAGAGCTTTGAGACTCTAACATAATAATTCATGCAAAACTCTTCTAACACCTTCAGATGTGCAATACTGCATTGCAAACAGCATTTTATTCATGCACATGACAAACTTTTAATGTTTGACAGAGTTTCAGTAACATTGCATCAAACCAGGTTTGTCCGGAGCAGAAACGCTGTTTTCAGAGCTTTGAGACTCTAACATAATAATTCATGCAAAACTCTTCTAACACCTTCAGATGTGCATTACTGCATTACAAACAGCATTTTATTCATGCACTTGACAATTTTTTAATGTTTGACAAAGTTTCAGTAACATTGCATCAAACCAGGTTTGTCCGGAGCAGAAACGCTGTTTTCAGAGCTTTGAGACTCTAACATAATAATTCATGCAAAACTCTTCTAACACCTTCAGATGTGCAATACTGCATTGCAAACAGCATTTTATTCATGCACATGACAAACTTTTAATGTTTGACAGAGTTTCAGTAACATTGCATCAAACCAGGTTTGTCCGGAGCAGAAACGCTGTTTTCAGAGCTTTGAGACTCTAACATAATAATTCATGCAAAACTCTTCTAACACCTTCAGATGTGCATTACTGCATTGCAAACAGCATTTTATTCATGCACATGACAAACTTTTAATGTTTGACAGAGTTTCAGTAACATTGCATCAAACCAGGTTTGTCCGGAGCAGAAACGCTGTTTTCAGAGCTTTGAGACTCTAACATAATAATTCATGCAAAACTCTTCTAACACATTCAGATGTGCATTACTGCATTACAAATAGCATTTTATTCATGCACTTGACAAACTTTTAATGTTTGACAGAGTTTCAGTAACATTGCATCAAACCAGGTTTGTCCGGAGCAGAAACGCTGTTTTCAGAGCTTTGAAACTCTAACATAATAATTCATGCAAAACTCTTCTAACACATTCAGATGTGCATTACTGCATTGCAAACAGCATTTTATTCATGCACATGACAAACTTTTAATGTTTGACAGAGTTTCAGTAACATTGCATCAAACCAGGTTTGTCCGGAGCAGAAACGCTGTTTTCAGAGCTTTGAAACTCTAACATAATAATTCATGCAAAACTCTTCTAACACATTCAGATGTGCATTACTGCATTGCAAACAGCATTTTATTCATGCACATGACAAACTTTTAATGTTTGACAGAGTTTCAGTAATATTGCATCAAACCAGGTCTGTCCGGAGCAGAAACGCTGTTTTCAGAGCTTTGAGACTCTAACATAATAATTCATGCAAAACTCTTCTAACACCTTCAGATGTGCATTACTGCATTGCAAATAGCATTTTATTCATGCACATGACAAACTTTTAATGTTTGACAGAGTTTCAGTAATATTGCATCAAACCAGGTCTGTCCGGAGCAGAAACGCTGTTTTCAGAGCTTTGAGACTCTAACATAATAATTCATGCAAAACTCTTCTAACACTTTCAGATGTGCATTACTGCATTGCAAACAGCATTTTATTCATGCACATGACACATTTTTAATGTTTGACAGAGTTTCAGTAACATTGCATCAAACCAGGTTTGTCCGGAGCAGAAACGCTGTTTTCAGAGCTTTGAGACTCTAACATAATAATTCATGCAAAACTCTTCTAACACCTTCAGATGTGCATTACTGCATTACAAACAGCATTTTATTCATGCACTTGACAATTTTTTAATGTTTGACAAAGTTTCAGTAACATTGCATCAAACCAGGTTTGTCCGGAGCAGAAACGCTGTTTTCAGAGCTTTGAGACTCTAACATAATAATTCATGCAAAACTCTTCTAACACCTTCAGATGTGCAATACTGCATTGCAAACAGCATTTTATTCATGCACATGACAAACTTTTAATGTTTGACAGAGTTTCAGTAACATTGCATCAAACCAGGTTTGTCCGGAGCAGAAACGCTGTTTTCAGAGCTTTGAGACTCTAACATAATAATTCATGCAAAATTCTTCTAACACCTTCAGATGTGCATTACTGCATTGCAAACAGCATTTTATTCATGCACTTGACAATTTTTTAATGTTTGACAGAGTTTCAGTAACATTGCATCAAACCAGGTTTGTCCGGAGCAGAAACGCTGTTTTCAGAGCTTTGAGAGTCTAACATAATAATTCATGCAAAACTCTTCTAACACCTTCAGATGTGCATTACTGCATTGCAAACAGCATTTTATTCATGCACATGACAAACTTTTAATGTTTGACAGAGTTTCAGTAATATTGCATCAAACCAGGTCTGTAACCTGGAACGCTGTAATCAGAAACGCTGTTTTCAGAGCTTTGAGACTCTAACATAATAATTCATGCAAAACTCTTCTAACACCTTCAGATGTGCATTACTGCATTGCAAACAGCATTTTATTCATGCACATGACAAACTTTTAATGTTTGACAGAGTTTCAGTAACATTGCATCAAACCAGGTTTGTCCTGAGCAGAAACGCTGTTTTCAGAGCTTTGAGACTCTAACATAATAATTCATGCAAAACTCTTCTAACACCTTCAGATGTGCATTACTGCATTGCAAACAGCATTTTATTCATGCACATGACAAACTTTTAATGTTTGACAGAGTTTCAGTAACATTGCATCAAACCAGGTTTGTCCGGAGCAGAAACGCTGTTTTCAGAGCTTTGAAACTCTAACATAATAATTCATGCAAAACTCTTCTAACACATTCAGATGTGCATTACTGCATTACAAACAGAATTTTATTCATGCACTTGACAATTTTTTAATGTTTGACAAAGTTTCAGTAACATTGCATCAAACCAGGTTTGTCCGGAGCAGAAACGCTGTTTTCAGAGCTTTGAGACTCTAACATAATAATTCATGCAAAACTCTTCTAACACCTTCAGATGTGCAATACTGCATTGCAAACAGCATTTTATTCATGCACATGACAAACTTTTAATGTTTGACAGAGTTTCAGTAACATTGCATCAAACCAGGTTTGTCCGGAGCAGAAACGCTGTTTTCAGAGCTTTGAGAGTCTAACATAATAATTCATGCAAAACTCTTCTAACACCTTTAGATGTGCATTACTGCATTACAAACAGCATTTTATTCATGCACTTGACAATTTTTTAATGTTTGACAAAGTTTCAGTAACATTGCATCAAACCAGGTTTGTCCGGAGCAGAAACGCTGTTTTCAGAGCTTTGAGACTCTAACATAATAATTCATGCAAAACTCTTCTAACACCTTCAGATGTGCAATACTGCATTGCAAACAGCATTTTATTCATGCACATGACAAACTTTTAATGTTTGACAGAGTTTCAGTAACATTGCATCAAACCAGGTTTGTGCGGAGCAGAAACGCTGTTTTCAGAGCTTTGAGACTCTAACATAATAATTCATGCAAAATTCTTCTAACACCTTCAGATGTGCATTACTGCATTGCAAACAGCATTTTATTCATGCACTTGACAATTTTTTAATGTTTGACAGAGTTTCAGTAACATTGCATCAAACCAGGTTTGTCCTGAGCAGAAACGCTGTTTTCAGAGCTTTGAGACTCTAACATAATAATTCATGCAAAACTCTTCTAACACCTTCAGATGTGCATTACTGCATTGCAAACAGCATTTTATTCATGCACATGACAAACTTTTAATGTTTGACAGAGTTTCAGTAACATTGCATCAAACCAGGTTTGTCCGGAGCAGAAACGCTGTTTTCAGAGCTTTGAAACTCTAACATAATAATTCATGCAAAACTCTTCTAACACATTCAGATGTGCATTACTGCATTGCAAACAGCATTTTATTCATGCACATGACAAACTTTTAATGTTTGACAGAGTTTCAGTAATATTGCATCAAACCAGGTCTGTCCGGAGCAGAAACGCTGTTTTCAGAGCTTTGAGACTCTAACATAATAATTCATGCAAAACTCTTCTAACACCTTCAGATGTGCATTACTGCATTGCAAATAGCATTTTATTCATGCACATGACAAACTTTTAATGTTTGACAGAGTTTCAGTAATATTGCATCAAACCAGGTCTGTCCGGAGCAGAAACGCTGTTTTCAGAGCTTTGAGACTCTAACATAATAATTCATGCAAAACTCTTCTAACACTTTCAGATGTGCATTACTGCATTGCAAACAGCATTTTATTCATGCACATGACACATTTTTAATGTTTGACAGAGTTTCAGTAACATTGCATCAAACCAGGTTTGTCCGGAGCAGAAACGCTGTTTTCAGAGCTTTGAGACTCTAACATAATAATTCATGCAAAACTCTTCTAACACCTTCAGATGTGCATTACTGCATTACAAACAGCATTTTATTCATGCACTTGACAATTTTTTAATGTTTGACAAAGTTTCAGTAACATTGCATCAAACCAGGTTTGTCCGGAGCAGAAACGCTGTTTTCAGAGCTTTGAGACTCTAACATAATAATTCATGCAAAACTCTTCTAACACCTTCAGATGTGCAATACTGCATTGCAAACAGCATTTTATTCATGCACATGACAAACTTTTAATGTTTGACAGAGTTTCAGTAACATTGCATCAAACCAGGTTTGTCCGGAGCAGAAACGCTGTTTTCAGAGCTTTGAGACTCTAACATAATAATTCATGCAAAATTCTTCTAACACCTTCAGATGTGCATTACTGCATTGCAAACAGCATTTTATTCATGCACTTGACAATTTTTTAATGTTTGACAGAGTTTCAGTAACATTGCATCAAACCAGGTTTGTCCGGAGCAGAAACGCTGTTTTCAGAGCTTTGAGAGTCTAACATAATAATTCATGCAAAACTCTTCTAACACCTTCAGATGTGCATTACTGCATTGCAAACAGCATTTTATTCATGCACATGACAAACTTTTAATGTTTGACAGAGTTTCAGTAATATTGCATCAAACCAGGTCTGTAACCTGGAACGCTGTAATCAGAAACGCTGTTTTCAGAGCTTTGAGACTCTAACATAATAATTCATGCAAAACTCTTCTAACACCTTCAGATGTGCATTACTGCATTGCAAACAGCATTTTATTCATGCACATGACAAACTTTTAATGTTTGACAGAGTTTCAGTAACATTGCATCAAACCAGGTTTGTCCTGAGCAGAAACGCTGTTTTCAGAGCTTTGAGACTCTAACATAATAATTCATGCAAAACTCTTCTAACACCTTCAGATGTGCATTACTGCATTGCAAACAGCATTTTATTCATGCACATGACAAACTTTTAATGTTTGACAGAGTTTCAGTAACATTGCATCAAACCAGGTTTGTCCGGAGCAGAAACGCTGTTTTCAGAGCTTTGAAACTCTAACATAATAATTCATGCAAAACTCTTCTAACACATTCAGATGTGCATTACTGCATTACAAATAGCATTTTATTCATGCACTTGACAAACTTTTAATGTTTGACAGAGTTTCAGTAACATTGCATCAAACCAGGTTTGTCCGGAGCAGAAACGCTGTTTTCAGAGCTTTGAAACTCTAACATAATAATTCATGCAAAACTCTTCTAACACATTCAGATGTGCATTACTGCATTACAAATAGCATTTTATTCATGCACTTGACAAACTTTTAATGTTTGACAGAGTTTCAGTAACATTGCATCAAACCAGGTTTGTCCGGAGCAGAAACGCTGTTTTCAGAGCTTTGAGACTCTAACATAATAATTCATGCAAAACTCTTCTAACACCTTCAGATGTGCAGTACTGCATTGCAAACAGAATTTTATTCATGCACATGACACATTTTTAATGTTTGACAGAGTTTCAGTAACATTGCATCAAACCAGGTTTGTCCGTAGCAGAAACGCTGTTTTCAGAGCTTTGAGACTCTAACATAATAATTCATGCAAAACTCTTCTAACACCTTCAGATGTGCATTACTGCATTACAAACAGCATTTTATTCATGCACTTGACAATTTTTTAATGTTTGACAAAGTTTCAGTAACATTGCATCAAACCAGGTTTGTCCGGAGCAGAAACGCTGTTTTCAGAGCTTTGAGACTCTAACATAATAATTCATGCAAAACTCTTCTAACACCTTCAGATGTGCAATACTGCATTGCAAACAGCATTTTATTCATGCACATGACAAACTTTTAATGTTTGACAGAGTTTCAGTAACATTGCATCAAACCAGGTTTGTCCGGAGCAGAAACGCTGTTTTCAGAGCTTTGAGACTCTAACATAATAATTCATGCAAAACTCTTCTAACACCTTCAGATGTGCATTACTGCATTACAAACAGCATTTTATTCATGCACTTGACAATTTTTTAATGTTTGACAAAGTTTCAGTAACATTGCATCAAACCAGGTTTGTCCGGAGCAGAAACGCTGTTTTCAGAGCTTTGAGACTCTAACATAATAATTCATGCAAAACTCTTCTAACACCTTCAGATGTGCATTACTGCATTGCAAACAGCATTTTATTCATGCACATGACAAACTTTTAATGTTTGACAGAGTTTCAGTAATATTGCATCAAACCAGGTTTGTCCGGAGCAGAAACGCTGTTTTCACAGCTTTGAGACTCTAACATAATAATTCATGCAAAACTCTTCTAACACCTTCAGATGTGCATTACTGCATTGAAAACAGCATTTTATTCATGCACATGACAAACTTTTAATGTTTGACAGAGTTTCAGTAACATTGCATCAAACCAGGTTTGTCCGGAGCAGAAACGCTGTTTTCAGAGCTTTGAAACTCTAACATAATAATTCATGCAAAACTCTTCTAACACATTCAGATGTGCATTACTGCATTACAAATAGCATTTTATTCATGCACTTGACAAACTTTTAATGTTTGACAGAGTTTCAGTAACATTGCATCAAACCAGGTTTGTCCGGAGCAGAAACGCTGTTTTCAGAGCTTTGAGACTCTAACATAATAATTCATGCAAAACTCTTCTAACACCTTCAGATGTGCAGTACTGCATTGCAAACAGCATTTTATTCATGCACATGACAAACTTTTAATGTTTGACAGAGTTTCAGTAATATTGCATCAAACCAGGTCTGTCCGGAGCAGAAACGCTGTTTTCAGAGCTTTGAGACTCTAACATAATAATTCATGCAAAACTCTTCTAACACCTTCAGATGTGCATTACTGCATTGCAAATAGCATTTTATTCATGCACATGACAAACTTTTAATGTTTGACAGAGTTTAAGTAACATTGCATCAAACCAGGTTTGTCCGGAGCAGAAACGCTGTTTTCAGAGCTTTGAAACTCTAACATAATAATTCATGCAAAACTCTTCTAACACATTCAGATGTGCATTACTGCATTACAAATAGCATTTTATTCATGCACTTGACAAACTTTTAATGTTTGACAGAGTTTCAGTAACATTGCATCAAACCAGGTTTGTCCGGAGCAGAAACGCTGTTTTCAGAGCTTTGAGACTCTAACAAAATAATTAATGCAAAACTCTTCTAACACCTTCAGATGTGCAGTACTGCATTGCAAACAGCATTTTATTCATGCACATGACAAACTTTTAATGTTTGACAGAGTTTCAGTAATATTGCATCAAACCAGGTCTGTCCGGAGCAGAAACGCTGTTTTCAGAGCTTTGAGACTCTAACATAATAATTCATGCAAAACTCTTCTAACACCTTCAGATGTGCATTACTGCATTGCAAATAGCATTTTATTCATGCACATGACAAACTTTTAATGTTTGACAGAGTTTCAGTAACATTGCATTAAACCAGGTTTGTCCGGAGCAGAAACGCTGTTTTCAGAGCTTTGAGACTCTAACATAATAATTCATGCAAAACTCTTCTAACACCTTCAGATGTGCAATACTGCATTGCAAACAGCATTTTATTCATGCACATGACAAACTTTTAATGTTTGACAGAGTTTCAGTAACATTGCATCAAACCAGGTTTGTCCGGAGCAGAAACGCTGTTTTCAGAGCTTTGAGACTCTAACATAATAATTCATGCAAAATTCTTCTAACACCTTCAGATGTGCATTACTGCATTGCAAACAGCATTTTATTCATGCACTTGACAATTTTTTAATGTTTGACAGAGTTTCAGTAACATTGCATCAAACCAGGTTTGTCCGGAGCAGAAACGCTGTTTTTAGAGCTTTGAGAGTCTAACATAATAATTCATGCAAAACTCTTCTAACACCTTCAGATGTGCATTACTGCATTGCAAACAGCATTTTATTCATGCACATGAAAAACTTTTAATGTTTGACAGAGTTTCAGTAATATTGCATCAAACCAGGTCTGTCCGGAGCAGAAACGCTGTTTTCAGAGCTTTGAGACTCTAACATAATAATTCATGCAAAATTCTTCTAACACATTCAGATGTGCATTACTGCATTACAAATAGCATTTTATTCATGCACTTGACAATTTTTTAATGTTTGACAGAGTTTCAGTAACATTGCATCAAACCAGGTTTGTCCGGAGCAGAAACGCTGTTTTCAGAGCTTTGAGAGTCTAACATAATAATTCATGCAAAACTCTTCTAACACCTTCAGATGTGCATTACTGCATTGCAAACAGCATTTTATTCATGCACATGACAAATTTTTAATGTTTGACAGAGTTTCAGTAATATTGCATCAAACCAGGTCTGTCCGGAGCAGAAACGCTGTTTTCAGAGCTTTGAGACTCTAACATAATAATTCATGCAAAACTCTTCTAACACCTTCAGATGTGCATTACTGCATTGCAAACAGCATTTTATTCATGCACATGACAAACTTTTAATGTTTGACAGAGTTTCAGTAACATTGCATCAAACCAGGTTTGTCCTGAGCAGAAACGCTGTTTTCAGAGCTTTGAGACTCTAACATAATAATTCATGCAAAACTCTTCTAACACCTTCAGATGTGCATTACTGCATTGCAAACAGCATTTTATTCATGCACATGACAAACTTTTAATGTTTGACAGAGTTTCAGTAACATTGCATCAAACCAGGTTTGTCCGGAGCAGAAACGCTGTTTTCAGAGCTTTGAAACTCTAACATAATAATTCATGCAAAACTCTACTAACACATTCAGATGTGCATTACTGCATTACAAATAGCATTTTATTCATGCACTTGACAAACTTTTAATGTTTGACAGAGTTTCAGTAACATTGCATCAAACCAGGTTTGTCCTGAGCAGAAACGCTGTTTTCAGAGCTTTGAAACTCTAACATAATAATTCATGCAAAACTCTTCTAACACCTTCAGATGTGCATTACTGCATTACAAATAGCATTTTATTCATGCACTTGACAAACTTTTAATGTTTGACAGAGTTTCAGTAACATTGCATCAAACCAGGTTTGTCCGGAGCAGAAACGCTGTTTTCAGAGCTTTGAGACTCTAACATAATAATTCATGCAAAACTCTTCTAACACCTTCAGATGTGCAGTACTGCATTGCAAACAGCATTTTATTCATGCACATGACACATTTTTAATGTTTGACAGAGTTTCAGTAACATTGCATCAAACCAGGTTTGTCCGTAGCAGAAACGTTGTTTTCAGAGCTTTGAGACTCTAACATAATAATTCATGCAAAACTCTTCTAACACCTTCAGTTGTGCATTACTGCATTGCAAACAGCATTTTATTCATGCACATGACAAACTTTTAATGTTTGACAGAGTTTCAGTAACATTGCATCAAACCAGGTTTGTCCGGAGCAGAAACGCTGTTTTCAGAGCTTTGAGACTCTAACATAATAATTCATGCAAAACTCTTCTAACACCTTCAGATGTGCATTACTGCATTACATACAGCATTTTATTCATGCACTTGACAATTTTTTAATGTTTGACAAAGTTTCAGTAACATTGCATCAAACCAGGTTTGTCCGGAGCAGAAACGCTGTTTTCAGAGCTTTGAGACTCTAACATAATAATTCATGCAAAACTCTTCTAACACCTTCAGATGTGCAATACTGCATTGCAAACAGCATTTTATTCATGCACATGACAAACTTTTAATGTTTGACAGAGTTTCAGTAACATTGCATCAAACCAGGTTTGTCCGGAGCAGAAACGCTGTTTTCAGAGCTTTGAGAGTCTAACATAATAATTCATGCAAAACTCTTCTAACACCTTCAGATGTGCATTACTGCATTACAAACAGCATTTTATTCATGCACTTGACAATTTTTTAATGTTTGACAAAGTTTCAGTAACATTGCATCAAACCAGGTTTGTCCGGAGCAGAAACGCTGTTTTCCGAGCTTTGAGACTCTAACATAATAATTCATGCAAAACTCTTCTAACACCTTCAGATGTGCAATACTGCATTGCAAACAGCATTTTATTCATGCACATGACAAACTTTTAATGTTTGACAGAGTTTCAGTAACATTGCATCAAACCAGGTTTGTGCGGAGCAGAAACGCTGTTTTCAGAGCTTTGAGACTCTAACATAATAATTCATGCAAAATTCTTCTAACACCTTCAGATGTGCATTACTGCATTGCAAACAGCATTTTATTCATGCACTTGACAATTTTTTAATGTTTGACAGAGTTTCAGTAACATTGCATCAAACCAGGTTTGTCCGGAGCAGAAACGCTGTTTTCAGAGCTTTGAGAGTCTAACATAATAATTCATGCAAAACCCTTCTAACACCTTCAGATGTGCATTACTGCATTGCAAACAGCATTTTATTCATGCACATGACAAACTTTTAATGTTTGACAGAGTTTCAGTAATATTGCATCAAACCAGGTCTGTCCGGAGCAGAAACGCTGTTTTCAGAGCTTTGAGACTCTAACATAATAATTCATGCAAAACTCTTCTAACACCTTCAGATGTGCATTACTGCATTGCAAATAGCATTTTATTCATGCACATGACAAACTTTTAATGTTTGACAGAGTTTCAGTAACATTGCATTAAACCAGGTTTGTCCGGAGCAGAAACGCTGTTTTCAGAGCTTTGAGACTCTAACATAATAATTCATGCAAAACTCTTCTAACACCTTCAGATGTGCAATACTGCATTGCAAACAGCATTTTATTCATGCACATGACAAACTTTTAATGTTTGACAGAGTTTCAGTAACATTGCATCAAACCAAGTTTGTCCGGAGCAGAAACGCTGTTTTCAGAGCTTTGAGACTCTAACATAATAATTCATGCAAAATTCTTCTAACACCTTCAGATGTGCATTACTGCATTGCAAACAGCATTTTATTCATGCACTTGACAATTTTTTAATGTTTGACAGAGTTTCAGTAACATTGCATCAAACCAGGTTTGTCCGGAGCAGAAACGCTGTTTTTAGAGCTTTGAGAGTCTAACATAATAATTCATGCAAAACTCTTCTAACACCTTCAGATGTGCATTACTGCATTGCAAACAGCATTTTATTCATGCACATGAAAAACTTTTAATGTTTGACAGAGTTTCAGTAATATTGCATCAAACCAGGTCTGTCCGGAGCAGAAACGCTGTTTTCAGAGCTTTGAGACTCTAACATAATAATTCATGCAAAACTCTTCTAACACCTTCCGATGTGCATTACTGCATTGCAAACAGCATTTTATTCATGCACATGACAAACTTTTAATGTTTGACAGAGTTTCAGTAACATTGCATCAAACCAGGTTTGTCCTGAGCAGAAACGCTGTTTTCAGAGCTTTGAGACTCTAACATAATAATTCATGCAAAACTCTTCTAACACCTTCAGTTGTGCATTACTGCATTGCAAACAGCATTTTATTCATGCACATGACAAACTTTTAATGTTTGACAAAGTTTCAGTAACATTGCATCAAACCAGGTTTGTCCGGAGCAGAAACGCTGTTTTCAGAGCTTTGAGACTCTAACATAATAATTCATGCAAAATTCTTCTAACACCTTCAGATGTGCATTACTGCATTGCAAACAGCATTTTATTCATGCACTTGACAATTTTTTAATGTTTGACAGAGTTTCAGTAACATTGCATCAAACCAGGTTTGTCCGGAGCAGAAACGCTGTTTTCAGAGCTTTGAGAGTCTAACATAATAATTCATGCAAAACTCTTCTAACACCTTCAGATGTGCATTACTGCATTGCAAACAGCATTTTATTCATGCACATGACAAATTTTTAATGTTTGACAGAGTTTCAGTAATATTGCATCAAACCAGGTCTGTCCGGAGCAGAAACGCTGTTTTCAGAGCTTTGAGACTCTAACATAATAATTCATGCAAAACTCTTCTAACACCTTCAGATGTGCATTACTGCATTGCAAACAGCATTTTATTCATGCACATGACAAACTTTTAATGTTTGACAGAGTTTCAGTAACATTGCATCAAACCAGGTTTGTCCTGAGCAGAAACGCTGTTTTCAGAGCTTTGAGACTCTAACATAATAATTCATGCAAAACTCTTCTAACACCTTCAGATGTGCATTACTGCATTGCAAACAGCATTTTATTCATGCACATGACAAACTTTTAATGTTTGACAGAGTTTCAGTAACATTGCATCAAACCAGGTTTGTCCGGAGCAGAAACGCTGTTTTCAGAGCTTTGAAACTCTAACATAATAATTCATGCAAAACTCTACTAACACATTCAGATGTGCATTACTGCATTACAAATAGCATTTTATTCATGCACTTGACAAACTTTTAATGTTTGACAGAGTTTCAGTAACATTGCATCAAACCAGGTTTGTCCTGAGCAGAAACGCTGTTTTCAGAGCTTTGAAACTCTAACATAATAATTCATGCAAAACTCTTCTAACACCTTCAGATGTGCATTACTGCATTACAAATAGCATTTTATTCATGCACTTGACAAACTTTTAATGTTTGACAGAGTTTCAGTAACATTGCATCAAACCAGGTTTGTCCGGAGCAGAAACGCTGTTTTCAGAGCTTTGAGACTCTAACATAATAATTCATGCAAAACTCTTCTAACACCTTCAGATGTGCAGTACTGCATTGCAAACAGCATTTTATTCATGCACATGACACATTTTTAATGTTTGACAGAGTTTCAGTAACATTGCATCAAACCAGGTTTGTCCGTAGCAGAAACGTTGTTTTCAGAGCTTTGAGACTCTAACATAATAATTCATGCAAAACTCTTCTAACACCTTCAGTTGTGCATTACTGCATTGCAAACAGCATTTTATTCATGCACATGACAAACTTTTAATGTTTGACAGAGTTTCAGTAACATTGCATCAAACCAGGTTTGTCCGGAGCAGAAACGCTGTTTTCAGAGCTTTGAGACTCTAACATAATAATTCATGCAAAACTCTTCTAACACCTTCAGATGTGCATTACTGCATTACATACAGCATTTTATTCATGCACTTGACAATTTTTTAATGTTTGACAAAGTTTCAGTAACATTGCATCAAACCAGGTTTGTCCGGAGCAGAAACGCTGTTTTCAGAGCTTTGAGACTCTAACATAATAATTCATGCAAAACTCTTCTAACACCTTCAGATGTGCAATACTGCATTGCAAACAGCATTTTATTCATGCACATGACAAACTTTTAATGTTTGACAGAGTTTCAGTAACATTGCATCAAACCAGGTTTGTCCGGAGCAGAAACGCTGTTTTCAGAGCTTTGAGAGTCTAACATAATAATTCATGCAAAACTCTTCTAACACCTTCAGATGTGCATTACTTCATTACAAACAGCATTTTATTCATGCACTTGACAATTTTTTAATGTTTGACAAAGTTTCAGTAACATTGCATCAAACCAGGTTTGTCCGGAGCAGAAACGCTGTTTTCCGAGCTTTGAGACTCTAACATAATAATTCATGCAAAACTCTTCTAACACCTTCAGATGTGCAATACTGCATTGCAAACAGCATTTTATTCATGCACATGACAAACTTTTAATGTTTGACAGAGTTTCAGTAACATTGCATCAAACCAGGTTTGTGCGGAGCAGAAACGCTGTTTTCAGAGCTTTGAGACTCTAACATAATAATTCATGCAAAATTCTTCTAACACCTTCAGATGTGCATTACTGCATTGCAAACAGCATTTTATTCATGCACTTGACAATTTTTTAATGTTTGACAGAGTTTCAGTAACATTGCATCAAACCAGGTTTGTCCGGAGCAGAAACGCTGTTTTCAGAGCTTTGAGAGTCTAACATAATAATTCATGCAAAACCCTTCTAACACCTTCAGATGTGCATTACTGCATTGCAAACAGCATTTTATTCATGCACATGACAAACTTTTAATGTTTGACAGAGTTTCAGTAATATTGCATCAAACCAGGTCTGTCCGGAGCAGAAACGCTGTTTTCAGAGCTTTGAGACTCTAACATAATAATTCATGCAAAACTCTTCTAACACCTTCAGATGTGCATTACTGCATTGCAAACAGCATTTTATTCATGCACATGACAAACTTTTAATGTTTGACAGAGTTTCAGTAACATTGCATCAAACCAGGTTTGTCCTGAGCAGAAACGCTGTTTTCAGAGCTTTGAGACTCTAACATAATAATTCATGCAAAACTCTTCTAACACCTTCAGTTGTGCATTACTGCATTGCAAACAGCATTTTATTCATGCACATGACAAACTTTTAATGTTTGACAGAGTTTCAGTAACATTGCATCAAACCAGGTTTGTCCGGAGCAGAAACGCTGTTTTCAGAGCTTTGAGACTCTAACATAATAATTCATGCAAAACTCTTCTAACACCTTCAGATGTGCATTACTGCATTACAAACAGAATTTTATTCATGCACTTGACAATTTTTTAATGTTTGACAAAGTTTCAGTAACATTGCATCAAACCAGGTTTGTCCGGAGCAGAAACGCTGTTTTCAGAGCTTTGAGACTCTAACATAATAATTCATGCAAAACTCTTCTAACACCTTCAGATGTGCAATACTGCATTGCAAACAGCATTTTATTCATGCACATGACAAACTTTTAATGTTTGACAGAGTTTCAGTAACATTGCATCAAACCAGGTTTGTCCGGAGCAGAAACGCTGTTTTCAGAGCTTTGAGAGTCTAACATAATAATTCATGCAAAACTCTTCTAACACCTTTAGATGTGCATTACTGCATTACAAACAGCATTTTATTCATGCACTTGACAATTTTTTAATGTTTGACAAAGTTTCAGTAACATTGCATCAAACCAGGTTTGTCCGGAGCAGAAACGCTGTTTTCAGAGCTTTGAGACTCTAACATAATAATTCATGCAAAACTCTTCTAACACCTTCAGATGTGCAATACTGCATTGCAAACAGCATTTTATTCATGCACATGACAAACTTTTAATGTTTGACAGAGTTTCAGTAACATTGCATCAAACCAGGTTTGTGCGGAGCAGAAACGCTGTTTTCAGAGCTTTGAGACTCTAACATAATAATTCATGCAAAATTCTTCTAACACCTTCAGATGTGCATTACTGCATTGCAAACAGCATTTTATTCATGCACTTGACAATTTTTTAATGTTTGACAGAGTTTCAGTAACATTGCATCAAACCAGGTTTGTCCTGAGCAGAAACGCTGTTTTCAGAGCTTTGAGACTCTAACATAATAATTCATGCAAAACTCTTCTAACACCTTCAGATGTGCATTACTGCATTGCAAACAGCATTTTATTCATGCACATGACAAACTTTTAATGTTTGACAGAGTTTCAGTAACATTGCATCAAACCAGGTTTGTCCGGAGCAGAAACGCTGTTTTCAGAGCTTTGAAACTCTAACATAATAATTCATGCAAAACTCTTCTAACACATTCAGATGTGCATTACTGCATTGCAAACAGCATTTTATTCATGCACATGACAAACTTTTAATGTTTGACAGAGTTTCAGTAATATTGCATCAAACCAGGTCTGTCCGGAGCAGAAACGCTGTTTTCAGAGCTTTGAGACTCTAACATAATAATTCATGCAAAACTCTTCTAACACCTTCAGATGTGCATTACTGCATTGCAAATAGCATTTTATTCATGCACATGACAAACTTTTAATGTTTGACAGAGTTTCAGTAATATTGCATCAAACCAGGTCTGTCCGGAGCAGAAACGCTGTTTTCAGAGCTTTGAGACTCTAACATAATAATTCATGCAAAACTCTTCTAACACTTTCAGATGTGCATTACTGCATTGCAAACAGCATTTTATTCATGCACATGACACATTTTTAATGTTTGACAGAGTTTCAGTAACATTGCATCAAACCAGGTTTGTCCGGAGCAGAAACGCTGTTTTCAGAGCTTTGAGACTCTAACATAATAATTCATGCAAAACTATTCTAACACCTTCAGATGTGCATTACTGCATTACAAACAGCATTTTATTCATGCACTTGACAATTTTTTAATGTTTGACAAAGTTTCAGTAACATTGCATCAAACCAGGTTTGTCCGGAGCAGAAACGCTGTTTTCAGAGCTTTGAGACTCTAACATAATAATTCATGCAAAACTCTTCTAACACCTTCAGATGTGCAATACTGCATTGCAAACAGCATTTTATTCATGCACATGACAAACTTTTAATGTTTGACAGAGTTTCAGTAACATTGCATCAAACCAGGTTTGTCCGGAGCAGAAACGCTGTTTTCAGAGCTTTGAGACTCTAACATAATAATTCATGCAAAATTCTTCTAACACCTTCAGATGTGCATTACTGCATTGCAAACAGCATTTTATTCATGCACTTGACAATTTTTTAATGTTTGACAGAGTTTCAGTAACATTGCATCAAACCAGGTTTGTCCGGAGCAGAAACGCTGTTTTCAGAGCTTTGAGAGTCTAACATAATAATTCATGCAAAACTCTTCTAACACCTTCAGATGTGCATTACTGCATTGCAAACAGCATTTTATTCATGCACATGACAAACTTTTAATGTTTGACAGAGTTTCAGTAATATTGCATCAAACCAGGTCTGTCCGGAGCAGAAACGCTGTTTTCAGAGCTTTGTGACTCTAACATAATAATTCATGCAAAACTCTTCTAACACCTTCAGATGTGCATTACTGCATTGCAAACAGCATTTTATTCATGCACATGACAAACTTTTAATGTTTGACAGAGTTTCAGTAACATTGCATCAAACCAGGTTTGTCCTGAGCAGAAACGCTGTTTTCAGAGCTTTGAGACTCTAACATAATAATTCATGCAAAACTCTTCTAACACCTTCAGATGTGCAATACTGCATTGCAAACAGCATTTTATTCATGCACATGACAAACTTTTAATGTTTGACAGAGTTTCAGTAACATTGCATCAAACCAGGTTTGTGCGGAGCAGAAACGCTGTTTTCAGAGCTTTGAGACTCTAACATAATAATTCATGCAAAATTCTTCTAACACCTTCAGATGTGCATTACTGCATTGCAAACAGCATTTTATTCATGCACTTGACAATTTTTTAATGTTTGACAGAGTTTCAGTAACATTGCATCAAACCAGGTTTGTCCGGAGCAGAAACGCTGTTTTCAGAGCTTTGAGAGTCTAACATAATAATTCATGCAAAACCCTTCTAACACCTTCAGATGTGCATTACTGCATTGCAAACAGCATTTTATTCATGCACATGACAAACTTTTAATGTTTGACAGAGTTTCAGTAATATTGCATCAAACCAGGTCTGTCCGGAGCAGAAACGCTGTTTTCAGAGCTTTGAGACTCTAACATAATAATTCATGCAAAACTCTTCTAACACCTTCAGATGTGCATTACTGCATTGCAAACAGCATTTTATTCATGCACATGACAAACTTTTAATGTTTGACAGAGTTTCAGTAACATTGCATCAAACCAGGTTTGTCCTGAGCAGAAACGCTGTTTTCAGAGCTTTGAGACTCTAACATAATAATTCATGCAAAACTCTTCTAACACCTTCAGATGTGCATTACTGCATTGCAAACAGCATTTTATTCATGCACATGACAAACTTTTAATGTTTGACAGAGTTTCAGTAACATTGCATCAAACCAGGTTTGTCCGGAGCAGAAACGCTGTTTTCAGAGCTTTGAAACTCTAACATAATAATTCATGCAAAACTCTTCTAACACATTCAGATGTGCATTACTGCATTGCAAACAGCATTTTATTCATGCACATGACAAACTTTTAATGTTTGACAGAGTTTCAGTAATATTGCATCAAACCAGGTCTGTCCGGAGCAGAAACGCTGTTTTCAGAGCTTTGAGACTCTAACATAATAATTCATGCAAAACTCTTCTAACACCTTCAGATGTGCATTACTGCATTACAAACAGAATTTTATTCATGCACTTGACAATTTTTTAATGTTTGACAAAGTTTCAGTAACATTGCATCAAACCAGGTTTGTCCGGAGCAGAAACGCTGTTTTCAGAGCTTTGAGACTCTAACATAATAATTCATGCAAAACTCTTCTAACACCTTCAGATGTGCAATACTGCATTGCAAACAGAATTTTATTCATGCACATGACAAACTTTTAATGTTTGACAGAGTTTCAGTAACATTGCATCAAACCAGGTTTGTCCGGAGCAGAAACGCTGTTTTCAGAGCTTTGAGAGTCTAACATAATAATTCATGCAAAACTCTTCTAACACCTTTAGATGTGCATTACTGCATTACAAACAGCATTTTATTCATGCACTTGACAATTTTTTAATGTTTGACAAAGTTTCAGTAACATTGCATCAAACCAGGTTTGTCCGGAGCAGAAACGCTGTTTTCAGAGCTTTGAGACTCTAACATAATAATTCATGCAAAACTCTTCTAACACCTTCAGATGTGCAATACTGCATTGCAAACAGCATTTTATTCATGCACATGACAAACTTTTAATGTTTGACAGAGTTTCAGTAACATTGCATCAAACCAGGTTTGTGCGGAGCAGAAACGCTGTTTTCAGAGCTTTGAGACTCTAACATAATAATTCATGCAAAATTCTTCTAACACCTTCAGATGTGCATTACTGCATTGCAAACAGCATTTTATTCATGCACTTGACAATTTTTTAATGTTTGACAGAGTTTCAGTAACATTGCATCAAACCAGGTTTGTCCGGAGCAGAAACGCTGTTTTCAGAGCTTTGAGAGTCTAACATAATAATTCATGCAAAACCCTTCTAACACCTTCAGATGTGCATTACTGCATTGCAAACAGCATTTTATTCATGCACATGACAAACTTTTAATGTTTGACAGAGTTTCAGTAATATTGCATCAAACCAGGTCTGTCCGGAGCAGAAACGCTGTTTTCAGAGCTTTGAGACTCTAACATAATAATTCATGCAAAACTCTTCTAACACCTTCAGATGTGCATTACTGCATTGCAAACAGCATTTTATTCATGCACATGACAAACTTTTAATGTTTGACAGAGTTTCAGTAACATTGCATCAAACCAGGTTTGTCCTGAGCAGAAACGCTGTTTTCAGAGCTTTGAGACTCTAACATAATAATTCATGCAAAACTCTTCTAACACCTTCAGATGTGCATTACTGCATTGCAAACAGCATTTTATTCATGCACATGACAAACTTTTAATGTTTGACAGAGTTTCAGTAACATTGCATCAAACCAGGTTTGTCCGGAGCAGAAACGCTGTTTTCAGAGCTTTGAAACTCTAACATAATAATTCATGCAAAACTCTTCTAACACATTCAGATGTGCATTACTGCATTGCAAACAGCATTTTATTCATGCACATGACAAACTTTTAATGTTTGACAGAGTTTCAGTAATATTGCATCAAACCAGGTCTGTCCGGAGCAGAAACGCTGTTTTCAGAGCTTTGAGACTCTAACATAATAATTCATGCAAAACTCTTCTAACACCTTCAGATGTGCATTACTGCATTGCAAATAGCATTTTATTCATGCACATGACAAACTTTTAATGTTTGACAGAGTTTCAGTAATATTGCATCAAACCAGGTCTGTCCGGAGCAGAAACGCTGTTTTCAGAGCTTTGAGACTCTAACATAATAATTCATGCAAAACTCTTCTAACACTTTCAGATGTGCATTACTGCATTGCAAACAGCATTTTATTCATGCACATGACACATTTTTAATGTTTGACAGAGTTTCAGTAACATTGCATCAAACCAGGTTTGTCCGGAGCAGAAACGCTGTTTTCAGAGCTTTGAGACTCTAACATAATAATTCATGCAAAACTCTTCTAACACCTTCAGATGTGCATTACTGCATTACAAACAGCATTTTATTCATGCACTTGACAATTTTTTAATGTTTGACAAAGTTTCAGTAACATTGCATCAAACCAGGTTTGTCCGGAGCAGAAACGCTGTTTTCAGAGCTTTGAGACTCTAACATAATAATTCATGCAAAACTCTTCTAACACCTTCAGATGTGCAATACTGCATTGCAAACAGCATTTTATTCATGCACATGACAAACTTTTAATGTTTGACAGAGTTTCAGTAACATTGCATCAAACCAGGTTTGTCCGGAGCAGAAACGCTGTTTTCAGAGCTTTGAGACTCTAACATAATAATTCATGCAAAATTCTTCTAACACCTTCAGATGTGCATTACTGCATTGCAAACAGCATTTTATTCATGCACTTGACAATTTTTTAATGTTTGACAGAGTTTCAGTAACATTGCATCAAACCAGGTTTGTCCGGAGCAGAAACGCTGTTTTCAGAGCTTTGAGAGTCTAACATAATAATTCATGCAAAACTCTTCTAACACCTTCAGATGTGCATTACTGCATTGCAAACAGCATTTTATTCATGCACATGACAAACTTTTAATGTTTGACAGAGTTTCAGTAATATTGCATCAAACCAGGTCTGTCCGGAGCAGAAACGCTGTTTTCAGAGCTTTGAGACTCTAACATAATAATTCATGCAAAACTCTTCTAACACCTTCAGATGTGCATTACTGCATTGCAAACAGCATTTTATTCATGCACATGACAAACTTTTAATGTTTGACAGAGTTTCAGTAACATTGCATCAAACCAGGTTTGTCCTGAGCAGAAACGCTGTTTTCAGAGCTTTGAGACTCTAACATAATAATTCATGCAAAACTCTTCTAACACCTTCAGATGTGCATTACTGCATTGCAAACAGCATTTTATTCATGCACATGACAAACTTTTAATGTTTGACAGAGTTTCAGTAACATTGCATCAAACCAGGTTTGTCCGGAGCAGAAACGCTGTTTTCAGAGCTTTGAAACTCTAACATAATAATTCATGCAAAACTCTTCTAACACATTCAGATGTGCATTACTGCATTACAAATAGCATTTTATTCATGCACTTGACAAACTTTTAATGTTTGACAGAGTTTCAGTAACATTGCATCAAACCAGGTTTGTCCGGAGCAGAAACGCTGTTTTCAGAGCTTTGAAACTCTAACATAATAATTCATGCAAAACTCTTCTAACACATTCAGATGTGCATTACTGCATTACAAATAGCATTTTATTCATGCACTTGACAAACTTTTAATGTTTGACAGAGTTTCAGTAACATTGCATCAAACCAGGTTTGTCCGGAGCAGAAACGCTGTTTTCAGAGCTTTGAGACTCTAACATAATAATTCATGCAAAACTCTTCTAACACCTTCAGATGTGCAGTACTGCATTGCAAACAGCATTTTATTCATGCACATGACACATTTTTAATGTTTGACAGAGTTTCAGTAACATTGCATCAAACCAGGTTTGTCCGTAGCAGAAACGCTGTTTTCAGAGCTTTGAGACTCTAACATAATAATTCATGCAAAACTCTTCTAACACCTTCAGATGTGCATTACTGCATTACAAACAGCATTTTATTCATGCACTTGACAATTTTTTAATGTTTGACAAAGTTTCAGTAACATTGCATCAAACCAGGTTTGTCCGGAGCAGAAACGCTGTTTTCAGAGCTTTGAGACTCTAACATAATAATTCATGCAAAACTCTTCTAACACCTTCAGATGTGCAATACTGCATTGCAAACAGCATTTTATTCATGCAAATGACAAACTTTTAATGTTTGACAGAGTTTCAGTAACATTGCATCAAACCAGGTTTGTCCGGAGCAGAAACGCTGTTTTCAGAGCTTTGAGACTCTAACATAATAATTCATGCAAAACTCTTCTAACACCTTCAGATGTGCATTACTGCATTACAAACAGCATTTTATTCATGCACTTGACAATTTTTTAATGTTTGACAAAGTTTCAGTAACATTGCATCAAACCAGGTTTGTCCGGAGCAGAAACGCTGTTTTCAGAGCTTTGAGACTCTAACATAATAATTCATGCAAAACTCTTCTAACACCTTCAGATGTGCAATACTGCATTGCAAACAGCATTTTATTCATGCACATGACAAACTTTTAATGTTTGACAGAGTTTCAGTAACATTGCATCAAACCAGGTTTGTCCGGAGCAGAAACGCTGTTTTCAGAGCTTTGAGACTCTAACATAATAATTCATGCAAAATTCTTCTAACACCTTCAGATGTGCATTACTGCATTGCAAACAGCATTTTATTCATGCACTTGACAATTTTTTAATGTTTGACAGAGTTTCAGTAACATTGCATCAAACCAGGTTTGTCCGGAGCAGAAACGCTGTTTTCAGAGCTTTGAGAGTCTAACATAATAATTCATGCAAAACTCTTCTAACACCTTCAGATGTGCATTACTGCATTGCAAACAGCATTTTATTCATGCACATGACAAACTTTTAATGTTTGACAGAGTTTCAGTAATATTGCATCAAACCAGGTCTGTCCGGAGCAGAAACGCTGTTTTCAGAGCTTTGAGACTCTAACATAATAATTCATGCAAAACTCTTCTAACACCTTCAGATGTGCATTACTGCATTGCAAACAGCATTTTATTCATGCACATGACAAACTTTTAATGTTTGACAGAGTTTCAGTAACATTGCATCAAACCAGGTTTGTCCTGAGCAGAAACGCTGTTTTCAGAGCTTTGAGACTCTAACATAATAATTCATGCAAAACTCTTCTAACACCTTCAGATGTGCATTACTGCATTGCAAACAGCATTTTATTCATGCACATGACAAACTTTTAATGTTTGACAGAGTTTCAGTAACATTGCATCAAACCAGGTTTGTCCGGAGCAGAAACGCTGTTTTCAGAGCTTTGAAACTCTAACATAATAATTCATGCAAAACTCTTCTAACACATTCAGATGTGCATTACTGCATTACAAATAGCATTTTATTCATGCACTTGACAAACTTTTAATGTTTGACAGAGTTTCAGTAACATTGCATCAAACCAGGTTTGTCCGGAGCAGAAACGCTGTTTTCAGAGCTTTGAAACTCTAACATAATAATTCATGCAAAACTCTTCTAACACATTCAGATGTGCATTACTGCATTACAAATAGCATTTTATTCATGCACTTGACAAACTTTTAATGTTTGACAGAGTTTCAGTAACATTGCATCAAACCAGGTTTGTCCGGAGCAGAAACGCTGTTTTCAGAGCTTTGAGACTCTAACATAATAATTCATGCAAAACTCTTCTAACACCTTCAGATGTGCAGTACTGCATTGCAAACAGCATTTTATTCATGCACATGACACATTTTTAATGTTTGACAGAGTTTCAGTAACATTGCATCAAACCAGGTTTGTCCGTAGCAGAAACGCTGTTTTCAGAGCTTTGAGACTCTAACATAATAATTCATGCAAAACTCTTCTAACACCTTCAGATGTGCATTACTGCATTACAAACAGCATTTTATTCATGCACTTGACAATTTTTTAATGTTTGACAAAGTTTCAGTAACATTGCATCAAACCAGGTTTGTCCGGAGCAGAAACGCTGTTTTCAGAGCTTTGAGACTCTAACATAATAATTCATGCAAAACTCTTCTAACACCTTCAGATGTGCAATACTGCATTGCAAACAGCATTTTATTCATGCAAATGACAAACTTTTAATGTTTGACAGAGTTTCAGTAACATTGCATCAAACCAGGTTTGTCCGGAGCAGAAACGCTGTTTTCAGAGCTTTGAGACTCTAACATAATAATTCATGCAAAACTCTTCTAACACCTTCAGATGTGCATTACTGCATTACAAACAGCATTTTATTCATGCACTTGACAATTTTTTAATGTTTGACAAAGTTTCAGTAACATTGCATCAAACCAGGTTTGTCCGGAGCAGAAACGCTGTTTTCAGAGCTTTGAGACTCTAACATAATAATTCATGCAAAACTCTTCTAACACCTTCAGATGTGCAATACTGCATTGCAAACAGCATTTTATTCATGCACATGACAAACTTTTAATGTTTGACAGAGTTTCAGTAACATTGCATCAAACCAGGTTTGTCCGGAGCAGAAACGCTGTTTTCAGAGCTTTGAGACTCTAACATAATAATTCATGCAAAATTCTTCTAACACCTTCAGATGTGCATTACTGCATTGCAAACAGCATTTTATTCATGCACTTGACAATTTTTTAATGTTTGACAGAGTTTCAGTAACATTGCATCAAACCAGGTTTGTCCGGAGCAGAAACGCTGTTTTCAGAGCTTTGAGAGTCTAACATAATAATTCATGCAAAACTCTTCTAACACCTTCAGATGTGCATTACTGCATTGCAAACAGCATTTTATTCATGCACATGACAAACTTTTAATGTTTGACAGAGTTTCAGTAATATTGCATCAAACCAGGTCTGTCCGGAGCAGAAACGCTGTTTTCAGAGCTTTGAGACTCTAACATAATAATTCATGCAAAACTCTTCTAACACCTTCAGATGTGCATTACTGCATTGCAAACAGCATTTTATTCATGCACATGACAAACTTTTAATGTTTGACAGAGTTTCAGTAACATTGCATCAAACCAGGTTTGTCCTGAGCAGAAACGCTGTTTTCAGAGCTTTGAGACTCTAACATAATAATTCATGCAAAACTCTTCTAACACCTTCAGATGTGCATTACTGCATTGCAAACAGCATTTTATTCATGCACATGACAAACTTTTAATGTTTGACAGAGTTTCAGTAACATTGCATCAAACCAGGTTTGTCCGGAGCAGAAACGCTGTTTTCAGAGCTTTGAAACTCTAACATAATAATTCATGCAAAACTCTTCTAACACATTCAGATGTGCATTACTGCATTACAAATAGCATTTTATTCATGCACTTGACAAACTTTTAATGTTTGACAGAGTTTCAGTAACATTGCATCAAACCAGGTTTGTCCGGAGCAGAAACGCTGTTTTCAGAGCTTTGAAACTCTAACATAATAATTCATGCAAAACTCTTCTAACACATTCAGATGTGCATTACTGCATTACAAATAGCATTTTATTCATGCACTTGACAAACTTTTAATGTTTGACAGAGTTTCAGTAACATTGCATCAAACCAGGTTTGTCCGGAGCAGAAACGCTGTTTTCAGAGCTTTGAGACTCTAACATAATAATTCATGCAAAACTCTTCTAACACCTTCAGATGTGCAGTACTGCATTGCAAACAGCATTTTATTCATGCACATGACACATTTTTAATGTTTGACAGAGTTTCAGTAACATTGCATCAAACCAGGTTTGTCCGTAGCAGAAACGCTGTTTTCAGAGCTTTGAGACTCTAACATAATAATTCATGCAAAACTCTTCTAACACCTTCAGATGTGCATTACTGCATTACAAACAGCATTTTATTCATGCACTTGACAATTTTTTAATGTTTGACAAAGTTTCAGTAACATTGCATCAAACCAGGTTTGTCCGGAGCAGAAACGCTGTTTTCAGAGCTTTGAGACTCTAACATAATAATTCATGCAAAACTCTTCTAACACCTTCAGATGTGCAATACTGCATTGCAAACAGCATTTTATTCATGCAAATGACAAACTTTTAATGTTTGACAGAGTTTCAGTAACATTGCATCAAACCAGGTTTGTCCGGAGCAGAAACGCTGTTTTCAGAGCTTTGAGACTCTAACATAATAATTCATGCAAAACTCTTCTAACACCTTCAGATGTGCATTACTGCATTACAAACAGCATTTTATTCATGCACTTGACAATTTTTTAATGTTTGACAAAGTTTCAGTAACATTGCATCAAACCAGGTTTGTCCGGAGCAGAAACGCTGTTTTCAGAGCTTTGAGACTCTAACATAATAATTCATGCAAAACTCTTCTAACACCTTCAGATGTGCAATACTGCATTGCAAACAGCATTTTATTCATGCACATGACAAACTTTTAATGTTTGACAGAGTTTCAGTAACATTGCATCAAACCAGGTTTGTCCGGAGCAGAAACGCTGTTTTCAGAGCTTTGAGACTCTAACATAATAATTCATGCAAAATTCTTCTAACACCTTCAGATGTGCATTACTGCATTGCAAACAGCATTTTATTCATGCACTTGACAATTTTTTAATGTTTGACAGAGTTTCAGTAACATTGCATCAAACCAGGTTTGTCCGGAGCAGAAACGCTGTTTTCAGAGCTTTGAGAGTCTAACATAATAATTCATGCAAAACTCTTCTAACACCTTCAGATGTGCATTACTGCATTGCAAACAGCATTTTATTCATGCACATGACAAACTTTTAATGTTTGACAGAGTTTCAGTAATATTGCATCAAACCAGGTCTGTCCGGAGCAGAAACGCTGTTTTCAGAGCTTTGAGACTCTAACATAATAATTTATGCAAAACTCTTCTAACACCTTCAGATGTGCATTACTGCATTGCAAACAGCATTTTATTCATGCACATGACAAACTTTTAATGTTTGACAGAGTTTCAGTAACATTGCATCAAACCAGGTTTGTCCTGAGCAGAAACACTGTTTTCAGAGCTTTGAAACTCTAACATAATAATTCATGCAAAACTCTTCTAACACATTCAGATGTGCATTACTGCATTACAAATAGCATTTTATTCATGCACTTGACAAACTTTTAATGTTTGACAGAGTTTCAGTAACATTGCATCAAACCAGGTTTGTCCGGAGCAGAAACGCTGTTTTCAGAGTTTTGAGACTCTAACATAATAATTCATGCAAAACTCTTCTAACACCTTCAGATGTGCATTACTGCATTGCAAACAGCATTTTATTCATGCACATGACAAACTTTTAATGTTTGACAGAGTTTCAGTAATATTGCATCAAACCAGGTTTGTCCGGAGCAGAAACGCTGTTTTCACAGCTTTGAGACTCTAACATAATAATTCATGCAAAACTCTTCTAACACCTTCAGATGTGCATTACTGCATTGAAAACAGCATTTTATTCATGCACATGACAAACTTTTAATGTTTGACAGAGTTTCAGTAACATTGCATCAAACCAGGTTTGTCCGGAGCAGAAACGCTGTTTTCAGAGCTTTGAAACTCTAACATAATAATTCATGCAAAACTCTTCTAACACATTCAAATGTGCATTACTGCATTACAAATAGCATTTTATTCATGCACTTGACAAACTTTTAATGTTTGACAGAGTTTCAGTAACATTGCATCAAACCAGGTTTGTCCGGAGCAGAAACGCTGTTTTCAGAGCTTTGAGACTCTAACATAATAATTCATGCAAAACTCTTCTAACACCTTCAGATGTGCAGTACTGCATTGCAAACAGCATTTTATTCATGCACATGACAAACTTTTAATGTTTGACAGAGTTTCAGTAACATTGCATCAAACCAGGTTTGTCCGGAGCAGAAACGCTGTTTTCAGAGCTTTGAAACTCTAACATAATAATTCATGCAAAACTCTTCTGACACATTCAGATGTGCATTACTGCATTACAAATAGCATTTTATTCATGCACTTGACAAACTTTTAATGTTTGACAGAGTTTCAGTAACATTGCATCAAACCAGGTTTGTCCGGAGCAGAAACGCTGTTTTCAGAGCTTTGAAACTCTAACATAATAATTCATGCAAAACTCTTCTAACACATTCAGATGTGCATTACTGCATTGCAAACAGCATTTTATTCATGCACATGACAAACTTTTAATGTTTGACAGAGTTTCAGTAATATTGCATCAAACCAGGTCTGTCCGGAGCAGAAACGCTGTTTTCAGAGCTTTGAGACTCTAACATAATAATTCATGCAAAACTCTTCTAACACCTTCAGATGTGCATTACTGCATTGCAAATAGCATTTTATTCATGCACATGACAAACTTTTAATGTTTGACAGAGTTTCAGTAATATTGCATCAAACCAGGTCTGTCCGGAGCAGAAACGCTGTTTTCAGAGCTTTGAGACTCTAACATAATAATTCATGCAAAACTCTTCTAACACTTTCAGATGTGCATTACTGCATTGCAAACAGCATTTTATTCATGCACATGACACATTTTTAATGTTTGACAGAGTTTCAGTAACATTGCATCAAACCAGGTTTGTCCGGAGCAGAAACGCTGTTTTCAGAGCTTTGAGACTCTAACATAATAATTCATGCAAAACTCTTCTAACACCTTCAGATGTGCATTACTGCATTACAAACAGCATTTTATTCATGCACTTGACAATTTTTTAATGTTTGACAAAGTTTCAGTAACATTGCATCAAACCAGGTTTGTCCGGAGCAGAAACGCTGTTTTCAGAGCTTTGAGACTCTAACATAATAATTCATGCAAAACTCTTCTAACACCTTCAGATGTGCAATACTGCATTGCAAACAGCATTTTATTCATGCACATGACAAACTTTTAATGTTTGACAGAGTTTCAGTAACATTGCATCAAACCAGGTTTGTCCGGAGCAGAAACGCTGTTTTCAGAGCTTTGAGACTCTAACATAATAATTCATGCAAAATTCTTCTAACACCTTCAGATGTGCATTACTGCATTGCAAACAGCATTTTATTCATGCACTTGACAATTTTTTAATGTTTGACAGAGTTTCAGTAACATTGCATCAAACCAGGTTTGTCCGGAGCAGAAACGCTGTTTTCAGAGCTTTGAGAGTCTAACATAATAATTCATGCAAAACTCTTCTAACACCTTCAGATGTGCATTACTGCATTGCAAACAGCATTTTATTCATGCACATGACAAACTTTTAATGTTTGACAGAGTTTCAGTAATATTGCATCAAACCAGGTCTGTCCGGAGCAGAAACGCTGTTTTCAGAGCTTTGAGACTCTAACATAATAATTTATGCAAAACTCTTCTAACACCTTCAGATGTGCATTACTGCATTGCAAACAGCATTTTATTCATGCACATGACAAACTTTTAATGTTTGACAGAGTTTCAGTAACATTGCATCAAACCAGGTTTGTCCTGAGCAGAAACACTGTTTTCAGAGCTTTGAAACTCTAACATAATAATTCATGCAAAACTCTTCTAACACATTCAGATGTGCATTACTGCATTACAAATAGCATTTTATTCATGCACTTGACAAACTTTTAATGTTTGACAGAGTTTCAGTAACATTGCATCAAACCAGGTTTGTCCGGAGCAGAAACGCTGTTTTCAGAGTTTTGAGACTCTAACATAATAATTCATGCAAAACTCTTCTAACACCTTCAGATGTGCATTACTGCATTGCAAACAGCATTTTATTCATGCACATGACAAACTTTTAATGTTTGACAGAGTTTCAGTAATATTGCATCAAACCAGGTTTGTCCGGAGCAGAAACGCTGTTTTCACAGCTTTGAGACTCTAACATAATAATTCATGCAAAACTCTTCTAACACCTTCAGATGTGCATTACTGCATTGAAAACAGCATTTTATTCATGCACATGACAAACTTTTAATGTTTGACAGAGTTTCAGTAACATTGCATCAAACCAGGTTTGTCCGGAGCAGAAACGCTGTTTTCAGAGCTTTGAAACTCTAACATAATAATTCATGCAAAACTCTTCTAACACATTCAGATGTGCATTACTGCATTACAAATAGCATTTTATTCATGCACTTGACAAACTTTTAATGTTTGACAGAGTTTCAGTAACATTGCATCAAACCAGGTTTGTCCGGAGCAGAAACGCTGTTTTCAGAGCTTTGAGACTCTAACATAATAATTCATGCAAAACTCTTCTAACACCTTCAGATGTGCAGTACTGCATTGCAAACAGCATTTTATTCATGCACATGACAAACTTTTAATGTTTGACAGAGTTTCAGTAATATTGCATCAAACCAGGTCTGTCCGGAGCAGAAACGCTGTTTTCAGAGCTTTGAGACTCTAACATAATAATTCATGCAAAACTCTTCTAACACCTTCAGATGTGCATTACTGCATTGCAAATAGCATTTTATTCATGCACATGACAAACTTTTAATGTTTGACAGAGTTTAAGTAACATTGCATCAAACCAGGTTTGTCCGGAGCAGAAACGCTGTTTTCAGAGCTTTGAAACTCTAACATAATAATTCATGCAAAACTCTTCTAACACATTCAGATGTGCATTACTGCATTACAAATAGCATTTTATTCATGCACTTGACAAACTTTTAATGTTTGACAGAGTTTCAGTAACATTGCATCAAACCAGGTTTGTCCGGAGCAGAAACGCTGTTTTCAGAGCTTTGAGACTCTAACAAAATAATTCATGCAAAACTCTTCTAACACCTTCAGATGTGCAGTACTGCATTGCAAACAGCATTTTATTCATGCACATGACAAACTTTTAATGTTTGACAGAGTTTCAGTAATATTGCATCAAACCAGGTCTGTCCGGAGCAGAAACGCTGTTTTCAGAGCTTTGAGACTCTAACATAATAATTCATGCAAAACTCTTCTAACACCTTCAGATGTGCATTACTGCATTGCAAATAGCATTTTATTCATGCACATGACAAACTTTTAATGTTTGACAGAGTTTCAGTAACATTGCATTAAACCAGGTTTGTCCGGAGCAGAAACGCTGTTTTCAGAGCTTTGAGACTCTAACATAATAATTCATGCAAAACTCTTCTAACACCTTCAGATGTGCAATACTGCATTGCAAACAGCATTTTATTCATGCACATGACAAACTTTTAATGTTTGACAGAGTTTCAGTAACATTGCATCAAACCAGGTTTGTCCGGAGCAGAAACGCTGTTTTCAGAGCTTTGAGACTCTAACATAATAATTCATGCAAAATTCTTCTAACACCTTCAGATGTGCATTACTGCATTGCAAACAGCATTTTATTCATGCACTTGACAATTTTTTAATGTTTGACAGAGTTTCAGTAACATTGCATCAAACCAGGTTTGTCCGGAGCAGAAACGCTGTTTTCAGAGCTTTGAGAGTCTAACATAATAATTCATGCAAAACTCTTCTAACACCTTCCGATGTGCATTACTGCATTGCAAACAGCATTTTATTCATGCACATGACAAACTTTTAATGTTTGACAGAGTTTTAGTAACATTGCATCAAACCAGGTTTGTCCTGAGCAGAAACGCTGTTTTCAGAGCTTTGAGACTCTAACATAATAATTCATGCAAAACTCTTCTAACACCTTCAGTTGTGCATTACTGCATTGCAAACAGCATTTTATTCATGCACATGACAAACTTTTAATGTTTGACAAAGTTTCAGTAACATTGCATCAAACCAGGTTTGTCCGGAGCAGAAACGCTGTTTTCAGAGCTTTGAGACTTTAACATAATAATTCATGCAAAATTCTTCTAACACCTTCAGATGTGCATTACTGCATTGCAAACAGCATTTTATTCATGCACTTGACAATTTTTTAATGTTTGACAGAGTTTCAGTAACATTGCATCAAACCAGGTTTGTCCGGAGCAGAAACGCTGTTTTCAGAGCTTTGAGAGTCTAACATAATAATTCATGCAAAACTCTTCTAACACCTTCAGATGTGCATTACTGCATTGCAAACAGCATTTTATTCATGCACATGACAAATTTTTAATGTTTGACAGAGTTTCAGTAATATTGCATCAAACCAGGTCTGTCCGGAGCAGAAACGCTGTTTTCAGAGCTTTGAGACTCTAACATAATAATTCATGCAAAACTCTTCTAACACCTTCAGATGTGCATTACTGCATTGCAAACAGCATTTTATTCATGCACATGACAAACTTTTAATGTTTGACAGAGTTTCAGTAACATTGCATCAAACCAGGTTTGTCCTGAGCAGAAACGCTGTTTTCAGAGCTTTGAGACTCTAACATAATAATTCATGCAAAACTCTTCTAACACCTTCAGATGTGCATTACTGCATTGCAAACAGCATTTTATTCATGCACATGACAAACTTTTAATGTTTGACAGAGTTTCAGTAACATTGCATCAAACCAGGTTTGTCCGGAGCAGAAACGCTGTTTTCAGAGCTTTGAAACTCTAACATAATAATTCATGCAAAACTCTTCTAACACATTCAGATGTGCATTACTGCATTACAAATAGCATTTTATTCATGCACTTGACAAACTTTTAATGTTTGACAGAGTTTCAGTAACATTGCATCAAACCAGGTTTGTCCTGAGCAGAAACGCTGTTTTCAGAGCTTTGAAACTCTAACATAATAATTCATGCAAAACTCTTCTAACACCTTCAGATGTGCATTACTGCATTACAAATAGCATTTTATTCATGCACTTGACAAACTTTTAATGTTTGACAGAGTTTCAGTAACATTGCATCAAACCAGGTTTGTCCGGAGCAGAAACGCTGTTTTCAG
Source organism: Garra rufa (assembly GCF_049309525.1). NCBI lineage: Eukaryota > Metazoa > Chordata > Actinopteri > Cypriniformes > Cyprinidae > Garra > Garra rufa. The sequence goes on along the minus strand of NW_027394278.1, from coordinate 6,541,507 downwards.
AGCTTTGAGACTCTAACATAATAATTCATGCAAAACTCTTCTAACACCTTCAGATGTGCAGTACTGCATTGCAAACAGCATTTTATTCATGCACATGACACATTTTTAATGTTTGACAGAGTTTCAGTAACATTGCATCAAACCAGGTTTGTCCGTAGCAGAAACGCTGTTTTCAGAGCTTTGAGACTCTAACATAATAATTCATGCAAAACTCTTCTAACACCTTCCGATGTGCATTACTGCATTGCAAACAGCATTTTATTCATGCACTTGACAATTTTTTAATGTTTGACAGAGTTTCAGTAACATTGCATCAAACCAGGTTTGTCCGGAGCAGAAACGCTGTTTTCAGAGCTTTGAGAGTCTAACATAATAATTCATGCAAAACTCTTCTAACACCTTCAGATGTGCATTACTGCATTGCAAACAGCATTTTATTCATGCACATGACAAACTTTTAATGTTTGACAGAGTTTCAGTAATATTGTATCAAACCAGGTCTGTCCGGAGCAGAAACGCTGTTTTCAGAGCTTTGAGACTCTAACATAATAATTCATGCAAAACTCTTCTAACACCTTCAGATGTGCATTACTGCATTGCAAACAGCATTTTATTCATGCACATGACAAACTTTTAATGTTTGACAGAGTTTCAGTAACATTGCATCAAACCAGGTTTGTCCTGAGCAGAAACGCTGTTTTCAGAGCTTTGAGACTCTAACATAATAATTCATGCAAAACTCTTCTAACACCTTCAGATGTGCATTACTGCATTGCAAACAGCATTTTATTCATGCACATGACAAACTTTTAATGTTTGACAGAGTTTCAGTAACATTGCATCAAACCAGGTTTGTCCGGAGCAGAAACGCTGTTTTCAGAGCTTTGAAACTCTAACATAATAATTCATGCAAAACTCTTCTAACACATTCAGATGTGCATTACTGCATTACAAATAGCATTTTATTCATGCACTTGACAAACTTTTAATGTTTGACAGAGTTTCAGTAACATTGCATCAAACCAGGTTTGTCCGGAGCAGAAACGCTGTTTTCAGAGCTTTGAAACTCTAACATAATAATTCATGCAAAACTCTTCTAACACATTCAGATGTGCATTACTGCATTACAAATAGCATTTTATTCATGCACTTGACAAACTTTTAATGTTTGACAGAGTTTCAGTAACATTGAATCAAACCAGGTTTGTCCGGAGCAGAAACGCTGTTTTCAGAGCTTTGAGACTCTAACATAATAATTCATGCAAAACTCTTCTAACACCTTCAGATGTGCAGTACTGCATTGCAAACAGCATTTTATTCATGCACATGACACATTTTTAATGTTTGACAGAGTTTCAGTAACATTGCATCAAACCAGGTTTGTCCGTAGCAGAAACGCTGTTTTCAGAGCTTTGAGACTCTAACATAATAATTCATGCAAAACTCTTCTAACACCTTCAGATGTGCATTACTGCATTACAAACAGCATTTTATTCATGCACTTGACAATTTTTTAATGTTTGACAAAGTTTCAGTAACATTGCATCAAACCAGGTTTGTCCGGAGCAGAAACGCTGTTTTCAGAGCTTTGAGACTCTAACATAATAATTCATGCAAAACTCTTCTAACACCTTCAGATGTGCAATACTGCATTGCAAACAGCATTTTATTCATGCACATGACAAACTTTTAATGTTTGACAGAGTTTCAGTAACATTGCATCAAACCAGGTTTGTCCGGAGCAGAAACGCTGTTTTCAGAGCTTTGAGACTCTAACATAATAATTCATGCAAAACTCTTCTAACACCTTCAGATGTGCATTACTGCATTACAAACAGCATTTTATTCATGCACTTGACAATTTTTTAATGTTTGACAAAGTTTCAGTAACATTGCATCAAACCAGGTTTGTCCGGAGCAGAAACGCTGTTTTCAGAGCTTTGAGACTCTAACATAATAATTCATGCAAAATTCTTCTAACACCTTCAGATGTGCATTACTGCATTGCAAACAGCATTTTATTCATGCACTTGACAATTTTTTAATGTTTGACAGAGTTTCAGTAACATTGCATCAAACCAGGTTTGTCCGGAGCAGAAACGCTGTTTTCAGAGCTTTGAGAGTCTAACATAATAATTCATGCAAAACTCTTCTAACACCTTCAGATGTGCATTACTGCATTGCAAACAGCATTTTATTCATGCACATGACAAACTTTTAATGTTTGACAGAGTTTCAGTAATATTGCATCAAACCAGGTCTGTCCGGAGCAGAAACGCTGTTTTCAGAGCTTTGAGACTCTAACATAATAATTCATGCAAAACTCTTCTAACACCTTCAGATGTGCATTACTGCATTGCAAACAGCATTTTATTCATGCACATGACAAACTTTTAATGTTTGACAGAGTTTCAGTAACATTGCATCAAACCAGGTTTGTCCTGAGCAGAAACACTGTTTTCAGAGCTTTGAAACTCTAACATAATAATTCATGCAAAACTCTTCTAACACATTCAGATGTGCATTACTGCATTACAAATAGCATTTTATTCATGCACTTGACAAACTTTTAATGTTTGACAGAGTTTCAGTAACATTGCATCAAACCAGGTTTGTCCGGAGCAGAAACGCTGTTTTCAGAGTTTTGAGACTCTAACATAATAATTCATGCAAAACTCTTCTAACACCTTCAGATGTGCATTACTGCATTGCAAACAGCATTTTATTCATGCACATGACAAACTTTTAATGTTTGACAGAGTTTCAGTAATATTGCATCAAACCAGGTTTGTCCGGAGCAGAAACGCTGTTTTCACAGCTTTGAGACTCTAGTAGATGTGCATTACTGCATTACAAATAGCATTTTATTCATGCACTTGACAAACTTTTAATGTTTGACAGAGTTTCAGTAACATTGCATCAAACCAGGTTTGTCCGGAGCAGAAACGCTGTTTTCAGAGCTTTGAGACTCTAACATAATAATTCATGCAAAACTCTTCTAACACCTTCAGATGTGCAGTACTGCATTGCAAACAGCATTTTATTCATGCACATGACAAACTTTTAATGTTTGACAGAGTTTCAGTAATATTGCATCAAACCAGGTCTGTCCGGAGCAGAAACGCTGTTTTCAGAGCTTTGAGACTCTAACATAATAATTCATGCAAAACTCTTCTAACACCTTCAGATGTGCATTACTGCATTGCAAATAGCATTTTATTCATGCACATGACAAACTTTTAATGTTTGACAGAGTTTAAGTAACATTGCATCAAACCAGGTTTGTCCGGAGCAGAAACGCTGTTTTCAGAGCTTTGAAACTCTAACATAATAATTCATGCAAAACTCTTCTAACACATTCAGATGTGCATTACTGCATTACAAATAGCATTTTATTCATGCACTTGACAAACTTTTAATGTTTGACAGAGTTTCAGTAACATTGCATCAAACCAGGTTTGTCCGGAGCAGAAACGCTGTTTTCAGAGCTTTGAGACTCTAACAAAATAATTCATGCAAAACTCTTCTAACACCTTCAGATGTGCAGTACTGCATTGCAAACAGCATTTTATTCATGCACATGACAAACTTTTAATGTTTGACAGAGTTTCAGTAATATTGCATCAAACCAGGTCTGTCCGGAGCAGAAACGCTGTTTTCAGAGCTTTGAGACTCTAACATAATAATTCATGCAAAACTCTTCTAACACCTTCAGATGTGCATTACTGCATTGCAAATAGCATTTTATTCATGCACATGACAAACTTTTAATGTTTGACAGAGTTTCAGTAACATTGCATTAAACCAGGTTTGTCCGGAGCAGAAACGCTGTTTTCAGAGCTTTGAGACTCTAACATAATAATTCATGCAAAACTCTTCTAACACCTTCAGATGTGCAATACTGCATTGCAAACAGCATTTTATTCATGCACATGACAAACTTTTAATGTTTGACAGAGTTTCAGTAACATTGCATCAAACCAGGTTTGTCCGGAGCAGAAACGCTGTTTTCAGAGCTTTGAGACTCTAACATAATAATTCATGCAAAATTCTTCTAACACCTTCAGATGTGCATTACTGCATTGCAAACAGCATTTTATTCATGCACTTGACAATTTTTTAATGTTTGACAGAGTTTCAGTAACATTGCATCAAACCAGGTTTGTCCGGAGCAGAAACGCTGTTTTCAGAGCTTTGAGAGTCTAACATAATAATTCATGCAAAACTCTTCTAACACCTTCAGATGTGCATTACTGCATTGCAAACAGCATTTTATTCATGCACATGAAAAACTTTTAATGTTTGACAGAGTTTCAGTAATATTGCATCAAACCAGGTCTGTCCGGAGCAGAAACGCTGTTTTCAGAGCTTTGAGACTCTAACATAATAATTCATGCAAAACTCTTCTAACAGTTTCAGATGTGCATTACTGCATTGCAAACAGCATTTTATTCATGCACATGACACATTTTTAATGTTTGACAGAGTTTCAGTAACATTGCATCAAACCAGGTTTGTCCGGAGCAGAAACGCTGTTTTCAGAGCTTTGAGACTCTAACATAATAATTCATGCAAAACTCTTCTAACACCTTCAGATGTGCATTACTGCATTACAAACAGCATTTTATTCATGCACTTGACAATTTTTTAATGTTTGACAAAGTTTCAGTAACATTGCATCAAACCAGGTTTGTCCGGAGCAGAAACGCTGTTTTCAGAGCTTTGAGACTCTAACAAAATAATTCATGCAAAACTCTTCTAACACCTTCAGATGTGCAGTACTGCATTGCAAACAGCATTTTATTCATGCACATGACACACTTTTAATGTTTGACAGAGTTTCAGTAATATTGCATCAAACCAGGTCTGTCCGGAGCAGAAACGCTGTTTTCAGAGCTTTGAGACTCTAACATAATAATTCATGCAAAACTCTTCTAACACCTTCAGATGTGCATTACTGCATTGCAAATAGCATTTTATTCATGCACATGACAAACTTTTAATGTTTGACAGAGTTTCAGTAACATTGCATTAAACCAGGTTTGTCCGGAGCAGAAACGCTGTTTTCAGAGCTTTGAGACTCTAACATAATAATTCATGCAAAACTCTTCTAACACCTTCAGATGTGCAATACTGCATTGCAAACAGCATTTTATTCATGCACATGACAAACTTTTAATGTTTGACAGAGTTTCAGTAACATTGCATCAAACCAGGTTTGTCCGGAGCAGAAACGCTGTTTTCAGAGCTTTGAGACTCTAACATAATAATTCATGCAAAATTCTTCTAACACCTTCAGATGTGCATTACTGCATTGCAAACAGCATTTTATTCATGCACTTGACAATTTTTTAATGTTTGACAGAGTTTCAGTAACATTGCATCAAACCAGGTTTGTCCGGAGCAGAAACGCTGTTTTCAGAGCTTTGAGAGTCTAACATAATAATTCATGCAAAACTCTTCTAACACCTTCAGATGTGCATTACTGCATTGCAAACAGCATTTTATTCATGCACATGAAAAACTTTTAATGTTTGACAGAGTTTCAGTAATATTGCATCAAACCAGGTCTGTCCGGAGCAGAAACGCTGTTTTCAGAGCTTTGAGACTCTAACATAATAATTCATGCAAAACTCTTCTAACACCTTCCGATGTGCATTACTGCATTGCAAACAGCATTTTATTCATGCACATGACAAACTTTTAATGTTTGACAGAGTTTCAGTAACATTGCATCAAACCAGGTTTGTCCTGAGCAGAAACGCTGTTTTCAGAGCTTTGAGACTCTAACATAATAATTCATGCAAAACTCTTCTAACACCTTCAGTTGTGCATTACTGCATTGCAAACAGCATTTTATTCATGCACATGACAAACTTTTAATGTTTGACAAAGTTTCAGTAACATTGCATCAAACCAGGTTTGTCCGGAGCAGAAACGCTGTTTTCAGAGCTTTGAGACTCTAACATAATAATTCATGCAAAATTCTTCTAACACCTTCAGATGTGCATTACTGCATTGCAAACAGCATTTTATTCATGCACTTGACAATTTTTTAATGTTTGACAGAGTTTCAGTAACATTGCATCAAACCAGGTTTGTCCGGAGCAGAAACGCTGTTTTCAGAGCTTTGAGAGTCTAACATAATAATTCATGCAAAACTCTTCTAACACCTTCAGATGTGCATTACTGCATTGCAAACAGCATTTTATTCATGCACATGACAAATTTTTAATGTTTGACAGAGTTTCAGTAATATTGCATCAAACCAGGTCTGTCCGGAGCAGAAACGCTGTTTTCAGAGCTTTGAGACTCTAACATAATAATTCATGCAAAACTCTTCTAACACCTTCAGATGTGCATTACTGCATTGCAAACAGCATTTTATTCATGCACATGACAAACTTTTAATGTTTGACAGAGTTTCAGTAACATTGCATCAAACCAGGTTTGTCCTGAGCAGAAACGCTGTTTTCAGAGCTTTGAGACTCTAACATAATAATTCATGCAAAACTCTTCTAACACCTTCAGATGTGCATTACTGCATTGCAAACAGCATTTTATTCATGCACATGACAAATTTTTAATGTTTAACAGAGTTTCAGTAACATTGCATCAAACCAGGTTTGTCCGGAGCAGAAACGCTGTTTTCAGAGCTTTGAAACTCTAACATAATAATTCATGCAAAACTCTTCTAACACCTTCAGATGTGCAGTACTGCATTGCAAACAGCATTTTATTCATGCACATGACAAACTTTTAATGTTTGACAGAGTTTCAGTAATATTGCATCAAACCAGGTCTGTCCGGAGCAGAAACGCTGTTTTCAGAGCTTTGAGACTCTAACATAATAATTTATGCAAAACTCTTCTAACACCTTCAGATGTGCATTACTGCATTGCAAATAGCATTTTATTCATGCACATGACAAACTTTTAATGTTTGACAGAGTTTCAGTAATATTGCATCAAACCAGGTCTGTCCGGAGCAGAAACGCTGTTTTCAGAGCTTTGAGACTCTAACATAATAATTCATGCAAAACTCTTCTAACAGTTTCAGATGTGCATTACTGCATTGCAAACAGCATTTTATTCATGCACATGACACATTTTTAATGTTTGACAGAGTTTCAGTAACATTGCATCAAACCAGGTTTGTCCGGAGCAGAAACGCTGTTTTCAGAGCTTTGAGACTCTAACATAATAATTCATGCAAAATTCTTCTAACACCTTCAGATGTGCATTACTGCATTGCAAACAGCATTTTATTCATGCACTTGACAATTTTTTAATGTTTGACAGAGTTTCAGTAACATTGCATCAAACCAGGTTTGTCCGGAGCAGAAACGCTGTTTTCAGAGCTTTGAGAGTCTAACATAATAATTCATGCAAAACTCTTCTAACACCTTCAGATGTGCATTACTGCATTGCAAACAGCATTTTATTCATGCACATGACAAACTTTTAATGTTTGACAGAGTTTCAGTAATATTGCATCAAACCAGGTCTGTCCGGAGCAGAAACGCTGTTTTCAGAGCTTTGAGACTCTAACATAATAATTCATGCAAAACTCTTCTAACACCTTCAGATGTGCATTACTGCATTGCAAACAGCATTTTATTCATGCACATGACAAACTTTTAATGTTTGACAGAGTTTCAGTAACATTGCATCAAACCAGGTTTGTCCTGAGCAGAAACGCTGTTTTCAGAGCTTTGAGACTCTAACATAATAATTCATGCAGAACTCTTCTAACACCTTCAGATGTGCATTACTGCATTGCAAACAGCATTTTATTCATGCACATGACAAACTTTTAATGTTTGACAGAGTTTCAGTAACATTGCATCAAACCAGGTTTGTCCGGAGCAGAAACGCTGTTTTCAGAGCTTTGAAACTCTAACATAATAATTCATGCAAAACTCTACTAACACATTCAGATGTGCATTACTGCATTACAAATAGCATTTTATTCATGCACTTGACAAACTTTTAATGTTTGACAGAGTTTCAGTAACATTGCATCAAACCAGGTTTGTCCTGAGCAGAAACGCTGTTTTCAGAGCTTTGAAACTCTAACATAATAATTCATGCAAAACTCTTCTAACACCTTCAGATGTGCATTACTGCATTACAAATAGCATTTTATTCATGCACTTGACAAACTTTTAATGTTTGACAGAGTTTCAGTAACATTGCATCAAACCAGGTTTGTCCGGAGCAGAAACGCTGTTTTCAGAGCTTTGAGACTCTAACATAATAATTCATGCAAAACTCTTCTAACACCTTCAGATGTGCAGTACTGCATTGCAAACAGCATTTTATTCATGCACATGACACATTTTTAATGTTTGACAGAGTTTCAGTAACATTGCATCAAACCAGGTTTGTCCGTAGCAGAAACGTTGTTTTCAGAGCTTTGAGACTCTAACATAATAATTCATGCAAAACTCTTCTAACACCTTCAGTTGTGCATTACTGCATTGCAAACAGCATTTTATTCATGCACATGACAAACTTTTAATGTTTGACAGAGTTTCAGTAACATTGCATCAAACCAGGTTTGTCCGGAGCAGAAACGCTGTTTTCAGAGCTTTGAGACTCTAACATAATAATTCATGCAAAACTCTTCTAACACCTTCAGATGTGCATTACTGCATTACAAACAGCATTTTATTCATGCACTTGACAATTTTTTAATGTTTGACAAAGTTTCAGTAACATTGCATCAAACCAGGTTTGTCCGGAGCAGAAACGCTGTTTTCAGAGCTTTGAGACTCTAACATAATAATTCATGCAAAACTCTTCTAACACCTTCAGATGTGCAATACTGCATTGCAAACAGCATTTTATTCATGCACATGACAAACTTTTAATGTTTGACAGAGTTTCAGTAACATTGCATCAAACCAGGTTTGTCCGGAGCAGAAACGCTGTTTTCAGAGCTTTGAGAGTCTAACATAATAATTCATGCAAAACTCTTCTAACACCTTTAGATGTGCATTACTGCATTACAAACAGCATTTTATTCATGCACTTGACAATTTTTTAATGTTTGACAAAGTTTCAGTAACATTGCATCAAACCAGGTTTGTCCGGAGCAGAAACGCTGTTTTCAGAGCTTTGAGACTCTAACATAATAATTCATGCAAAACTCTTCTAACACCTTCAGATGTGCAATACTGCATTGCAAACAGCATTTTATTCATGCACATGACAAACTTTTAATGTTTGACAGAGTTTCAGTAACATTGCATCAAACCAGGTTTGTGCGGAGCAGAAACGCTGTTTTCAGAGCTTTGAGACTCTAACATAATAATTCATGCAAAATTCTTCTAACACCTTCAGATGTGCATTACTGCATTGCAAACAGCATTTTATTCATGCACTTGACAATTTTTTAATGTTTGACAGAGTTTCAGTAACATTGCATCAAACCAGGTTTGTCCGGAGCAGAAACGCTGTTTTCAGAGCTTTGAGAGTCTAACATAATAATTCATGCAAAACTCTTCTAACACCTTCAGATGTGCATTACTGCATTGCAAACAGCATTTTATTCATGCACATGACAAACTTTTAATGTTTGACAGAGTTTCAGTAATATTGCATCAAACCAGGTCTGTCCGGAGCAGAAACGCTGTTTTCAGAGCTTTGAGACTCTAACATAATAATTCATGCAAAACTCTTCTAACACCTTCAGATGTGCATTACTGCATTGCAAACAGCATTTTATTCATGCACATGACAAACTTTTAATGTTTGACAGAGTTTCAGTAACATTGCATCAAACCAGGTTTGTCCTGAGCAGAAACGCAGTTTTCAGAGCTTTGAGACTCTAACATAATAATTCATGCAAAACTCTTCTAACACCTTCAGATGTGCATTACTGCATTGCAAACAGCATTTTATTCATGCACATGACAAACTTTTAATGTTTGACAGAGTTTCAGTAACATTGCATCAAACCAGGTTTGTCCGGAGCAGAAACGCTGTTTTCAGAGCTTTGAAACTCTAACATAATAATTCATGCAAAACTCTACTAACACATTCAGATGTGCATTACTGCATTACAAATAGCATTTTATTCATGCACTTGACAAACTTTTAATGTTTGACAGAGTTTCAGTAACATTGCATCAAACCAGGTTTGTCCTGAGCAGAAACGCTGTTTTCAGAGCTTTGAAACTCTAACATAATAATTCATGCAAAACTCTTCTAACACCTTCAGATGTGCATTACTGCATTACAAATAGCATTTTATTCATGCACTTGACAAACTTTTAATGTTTGACAGAGTTTCAGTAACATTGCATCAAACCAGGTTTGTCCGGAGCAGAAACGCTGTTTTCAGAGCTTTGAGACTCTAACATAATAATTCATGCAAAACTCTTCTAACACCTTCAGATGTGCAGTACTGCATTGCAAACAGCATTTTATTCATGCACATGACACATTTTTAATGTTTGACAGAGTTTCAGTAACATTGCATCAAACCAGGTTTGTCCGTAGCAGAAACGTTGTTTTCAGAGCTTTGAGACTCTAACATAATAATTCATGCAAAACTCTTCTAACACCTTCAGTTGTGCATTACTGCATTGCAAACAGCATTTTATTCATGCACATGACAAACTTTTAATGTTTGACAGAGTTTCAGTAACATTGCATCAAACCAGGTTTGTCCGGAGCAGAAACGCTGTTTTCAGAGCTTTGAGACTCTAACATAATAATTCATGCAAAACTCTTCTAACACCTTCAGATGTGCATTACTGCATTACAAACAGCATTTTATTCATGCACTTGACAATTTTTTAATGTTTGACAAAGTTTCAGTAACATTGCATCAAACCAGGTTTGTCCGGAGCAGAAACGCTGTTTTCAGAGCTTTGAGACTCTAACATAATAATTCATGCAAAACTCTTCTAACACCTTCAGATGTGCAATACTGCATTGCAAACAGCATTTTATTCATGCACATGACAAACTTTTAATGTTTGACAGAGTTTCAGTAACATTGCATCAAACCAGGTTTGTCCGGAGCAGAAACGCTGTTTTCAGAGCTTTGAGAGTCTAACATAATAATTCATGCAAAACTCTTCTAACACCTTTAGATGTGCATTACTGCATTACAAACAGCATTTTATTCATGCACTTGACAATTTTTTAATGTTTGACAAAGTTTCAGTAACATTGCATCAAACCAGGTTTGTCCGGAGCAGAAACGCTGTTTTCAGAGCTTTGAGACTCTAACATAATAATTCATGCAAAACTCTTCTAACACCTTCAGATGTGCAATACTGCATTGCAAACAGCATTTTATTCATGCACATGACAAACTTTTAATGTTTGACAGAGTTTCAGTAACATTGCATCAAACCAGGTTTGTGCGGAGCAGAAACGCTGTTTTCAGAGCTTTGAGACTCTAACATAATAATTCATGCAAAATTCTTCTAACACCTTCAGATGTGCATTACTGCATTGCAAACAGCATTTTATTCATGCACTTGACAATTTTTTAATGTTTGACAGAGTTTCAGTAACATTGCATCAAACCAGGTTTGTCCGGAGCAGAAACGCTGTTTTCAGAGCTTTGAGAGTCTAACATAATAATTCATGCAAAACCCTTCTAACACCTTCAGATGTGCATTACTGCATTGCAAACAGCATTTTATTCATGCACATGACAAACTTTTAATGTTTGACAGAGTTTCAGTAATATTGCATCAAACCAGGTCTGTCCGGAGCAGAAACGCTGTTTTCAGAGCTTTGAGACTCTAACATAATAATTCATGCAAAACTCTTCTAACACCTTCAGATGTGCATTACTGCATTGCAAACAGCATTTTATTCATGCACATGACAAACTTTTAATGTTTGACAGAGTTTCAGTAACATTGCATCAAACCAGGTTTGTCCTGAGCAGAAACGCTGTTTTCAGAGCTTTGAGACTCTAACATAATAATTCATGCAAAACTCTTCTAACACCTTCAGATGTGCATTACTGCATTGCAAACAGCATTTTATTCATGCACATGACAAACTTTTAATGTTTGACAGAGTTTCAGTAACATTGCATCAAACCAGGTTTGTCCGGAGCAGAAACGCTGTTTTCAGAGCTTTGAAACTCTAACATAATAATTCATGCAAAACTCTTCTAACACATTCAGATGTGCATTACTGCATTGCAAACAGCATTTTATTCATGCACATGACAAACTTTTAATGTTTGACAGAGTTTCAGTAATATTGCATCAAACCAGGTCTGTCCGGAGCAGAAACGCTGTTTTCAGAGCTTTGAGACTCTAACATAATAATTCATGCAAAACTCTTCTAACACCTTCAGATGTGCATTACTGCATTGCAAATAGCGTTTTATTCATGCACATGACAAACTTTTAATGTTTGACAGAGTTTCAGTAATATTGCATCAAACCAGGTCTGTCCGGAGCAGAAACGCTGTTTTCAGAGCTTTGAGACTCTAACATAATAATTCATGCAAAACTCTTCTAACACTTTCAGATGTGCATTACTGCATTGCAAACAGCATTTTATTCATGCACATGACACATTTTTAATGTTTGACAGAGTTTCAGTAACATTGCATCAAACCAGGTTTGTCCGGAGCAGAAACGCTGTTTTCAGAGCTTTGAGACTCTAACATAATAATTCATGCAAAACTCTTCTAACACCTTCAGATGTGCATTACTGCATTACAAACAGCATTTTATTCATGCACTTGACAATTTTTTAATGTTTGACAAAGTTTCAGTAACATTGCATCAAACCAGGTTTGTCCGGAGCAGAAACGCTGTTTTCAGAGCTTTGAGACTCTAACATAATAATTCATGCAAAACTCTTCTAACACCTTCAGATGTGCAATACTGCATTGCAAACAGCATTTTATTCATGCACATGACAAACTTTTAATGTTTGACAGAGTTTCAGTAACATTGCATCAAACCAGGTTTGTCCGGAGCAGAAACGCTGTTTTCAGAGCTTTGAGACTCTAACATAATAATTCATGCAAAATTCTTCTAACACCTTCAGATGTGCATTACTGCATTGCAAACAGCATTTTATTCATGCACTTGACAATTTTTTAATGTTTGACAGAGTTTCAGTAACATTGCATCAAACCAGGTTTGTCCGGAGCAGAAACGCTGTTTTCAGAGCTTTGAGAGTCTAACATAATAATTCATGCAAAACTCTTCTAACACCTTCAGATGTGCATTACTGCATTGCAAACAGCATTTTATTCATGCACATGACAAACTTTTAATGTTTGACAGAGTTTCAGTAATATTGCATCAAACCAGGTCTGTCCGGAGCAGAAACGCTGTTTTCAGAGCTTTGAGACTCTAACATAATAATTCATGCAAAACTCTTCTAACACCTTCAGATGTGCATTACTGCATTGCAAACAGCATTTTATTCATGCACATGACAAACTTTTAATGTTTGACAGAGTTTCAGTAACATTGCATCAAACCAGGTTTGTCCTGAGCAGAAACGCTGTTTTCAGAGCTTTGAGACTCTAACATAATAATTCATGCAAAACTCTTCTAACACCTTCAGATGTGCATTACTGCATTGCAAACAGCATTTTATTCATGCACATGACAAACTTTTAATGTTTGACAGAGTTTCAGTAACATTGCATCAAACCAGGTTTGTCCGGAGCAGAAACGCTGTTTTCAGAGCTTTGAAACTCTAACATAATAATTCATGCAAAACTCTTCTAACACATTCAGATGTGCATTACTGCATTACAAATAGCATTTTATTCATGCACTTGACAAACTTTTAATGTTTGACAGAGTTTCAGTAACATTGCATCAAACCAGGTTTGTCCGGAGCAGAAACGCTGTTTTCAGAGCTTTGAAACTCTAACATAATAATTCATGCAAAACTCTTCTAACACATTCAGATGTGCATTACTGCATTACAAATAGCATTTTATTCATGCACTTGACAAACTTTTAATGTTTGACAGAGTTTCAGTAACATTGCATCAAACCAGGTTTGTCCGGAGCAGAAACGCTGTTTTCAGAGCTTTGAGACTCTAACATAATAATTCATGCAAAACTCTTCTAACACCTTCAGATGTGCAGTACTGCATTGCAAACAGCATTTTATTCATGCACATGACACATTTTTAATGTTTGACAGAGTTTCAGTAACATTGCATCAAACCAGGTTTGTCCGTAGCAGAAACGCTGTTTTCAGAGCTTTGAGACTCTAACATAATAATTCATGCAAAACTCTTCTAACACCTTCAGATGTGCATTACTGCATTACAAACAGCATTTTATTCATGCACTTGACAATTTTTTAATGTTTGACAAAGTTTCAGTAACATTGCATCAAACCAGGTTTGTCCGGAGCAGAAACGCTGTTTTCAGAGCTTTGAGACTCTAACATAATAATTCATGCAAAACTCTTCTAACACCTTCAGATGTGCAATACTGCATTGCAAACAGCATTTTATTCATGCAAATGACAAACTTTTAATGTTTGACAGAGTTTCAGTAACATTGCATCAAACCAGGTTTGTCCGGAGCAGAAACGCTGTTTTCAGAGCTTTGAGACTCTAACATAATAATTCATGCAAAACTCTTCTAACACCTTCAGATGTGCATTACTGCATTACAAACAGCATTTTATTCATGCACTTGACAATTTTTTAATGTTTGACAAAGTTTCAGTAACATTGCATCAAACCAGGTTTGTCCGGAGCAGAAACGCTGTTTTCAGAGCTTTGAGACTCTAACATAATAATTCATGCAAAACTCTTCTAACACCTTCAGATGTGCAATACTGCATTGCAAACAGCATTTTATTCATGCACATGACAAACTTTTAATGTTTGACAGAGTTTCAGTAACATTGCATCAAACCAGGTTTGTCCGGAGCAGAAACGCTGTTTTCAGAGCTTTGAGACTCTAACATAATAATTCATGCAAAATTCTTCTAACACCTTCAGATGTGCATTACTGCATTGCAAACAGCATTTTATTCATGCACTTGACAATTTTTTAATGTTTGACAGAGTTTCAGTAACATTGCATCAAACCAGGTTTGTCCGGAGCAGAAACGCTGTTTTCAGAGCTTTGAGAGTCTAACATAATAATTCATGCAAAACTCTTCTAACACCTTCAGATGTGCATTACTGCATTGCAAACAGCATTTTATTCATGCACATGACAAACTTTTAATGTTTGACAGAGTTTCAGTAATATTGCATCAAACCAGGTCTGTCCGGAGCAGAAACGCTGTTTTCAGAGCTTTGAGACTCTAACATAATAATTTATGCAAAACTCTTCTAACACCTTCAGATGTGCATTACTGCATTGCAAATAGCATTTTATTCATGCACATGACAAACTTTTAATGTTTGACAGAGTTTAAGTAACATTGCATCAAACCAGGTTTGTCCGGAGCAGAAACGCTGTTTTCAGAGCTTTGAAACTCTAACATAATAATTCATGCAAAACTCTTCTAACACATTCAGATGTGCATTACTGCATTACAAATAGCATTTTATTCATGCACTTGACAAACTTTTAATGTTTGACAGAGTTTCAGTAACATTGCATCAAACCAGGTTTGTCCGGAGCAGAAACGCTGTTTTCAGAGCTTTGAGACTCTAACAAAATAATTCATGCAAAACTCTTCTAACACCTTCAGATGTGCAGTACTGCATTGCAAACAGCATTTTATTCATGCACATGACAAACTTTTAATGTTTGACAGAGTTTCAGTAATATTGCATCAAACCAGGTCTGTCCGGAGCAGAAACGCTGTTTTCAGAGCTTTGAGACTCTAACATAATAATTCATGCAAAACTCTTCTAACACCTTCAGATGTGCATTACTGCATTGCAAATAGCATTTTATTCATGCACATGACAAACTTTTAATGTTTGACAGAGTTTCAGTAACATTGCATTAAACCAGGTTTGTCCGGAGCAGAAACGCTGTTTTCAGAGCTTTGAGACTCTAACATAATAATTCATGCAAAACTCTTCTAACACCTTCAGATGTGCAATACTACGGTGACGCATTGCTGCCACACACTTATTTTTTTTCCCACTCAGCTATGTCGTTATAACGAGATCTTTTCTCGTAAAAACGACATCTTTTCTCGTTAAAACGACATATTTTCTCGTAAAAACGACATAATTTTCTCGTTAAAACGACATCTTTTCTCGTAATAACGAGATCTTTTCTCGTTAAAACGACATAATTTTCTCGTTAAAACGACATCTTTTTCTCGTAATAACGACATAATATGTCATACGATCTGACGTTCCTGTTATAGATGATATGATTATGTTATTGTGTATTATGCAAAGCGTTTGTCCACGCTGCCTTTTCCACAGTCCTGACATAAAGGAGGATGCACGCTGCTGGAGTTAGAATACACTAGCTATATATAGAAATAAACTGTTTTAATAATTTTAATGTATTGGTTTCAATTGTAGCTGCATGTTTATTAGGATTAATCTCCAATCTGCCCTCAGACCCAGAGGATTTAAGATGATCAGATCAAAACTGTTATTTCTGAATAATCGACTCTGAGCTTGGAATATTATTTGGATGAAAGTTTGATTTTACAGAAAATTTAAATACGATCATAAAGAAATAAAATAGAAATGACAAACGGTTTGGCTGCATTATGATAATAATAATTTCGTTCCTTTTCAAAAATGGACAAAATCAATGAAAAAAAAAATCAGTTTAGTATTTTTGTCTGTGGGTAAAAAGAGAGCTTATGCTTTAATAATTATATGTGGGCGGCAATGAAAAGTCACTTTTTTAACTCAACCTGTCTTCATGTCTATCGCATCATGCAGAATAAATACAAATACAAAAATACAAACAAATCTAGCTTAATTTCGTTTTTCTGTTTCTCAAACAAAACGAAATAATAATAATAATAATAATAATAATAATAGGCTATTATTATTATTATTATTATTATTATTATTATTATTATTAGGCCTATTATTATATTTTCCTTATTATGAATTCTATTTATTTATTTCTGCTCATATTTCGATTTGCTGTTAAATCAATCAAAAAGATTTTATAATAAAAATAATAATACGCCTAATAATAATCATAATAATAATAATAATAATAATAATAATAATAATAATAATAATAAGCATAATAACAATTTGAGTAGCCTATTATTATTATTATTTCATTTTGTTTGAGAAACGGAAAAACGAAAAGCTTGATTCTTCATATTTTTGTTCGTGGGTAAAACACATGAGCTTATTGCTTGAATATTAATTGAACATGCCTGGGCGGCCTTGATACTTATGATTATATACAAATTATACATTATTTATTATATATTATTAAATTTTATTTTTAGCTGAATCAAGCCACGAATCCGGTTTTTCATCTGGATTATAGCCTACTGTGGAAATATGCTGCGCTGGCTGTAAGCACAATGGTAGGTAACAGATAATGAACTCACACGGGAAAGACTGTACACTACCTCTTGTTGGATTTATACGAATTAAGTAAACACAATTTTGTTTTCGATTCTTTTATTGAAGTAGACCTTTCAAGCTGCATAGAGAGACATAAATTGCGAGAGCGCACCCTGTATTTTTACAAAGGCAATTTGTAACGTTTTGTTGTTATTGTGGAAGTACATAAAATAAAGCAGACATTTATATTTCATTCCTCTGTAATCACAAAGTAAGGGATCGCGCTGGTACCGCCGACCCGAAAAGTGCAGTGAGCTTTATATGAGACTTGCAAAGAAACGTTATTGTGACTAATTTGCAGGGCTGGGTTCTCCGAAACCACCTTAAGGCTACGTCGTTCTTAAGTTGTACCTTAAGAAGTACCTTATCGTTAATATGTGTTTTCCGAAACCTTCTTAGTTAAGTATACCTTCTGTAAGTCATACGTTCGTAAGGTTGGTCTGGAGCGCTCTTAGCTATACCTTACCGCTGCTGGCGGTTCATACCGCTAGTGGGCACCACGCAAAAAGCTTTTTTACATCGCAGTTTAATTACAAATAGAAAATTTTATATGAACATTTAATATAAAATCTGATTTAGTATTAAAATTGCATTTTTTACTTTAAAATTTTACACATAAAATACTTAAGTTGTTATAGCCTACACCCAGTGTCAAGTCAAGTCACCTTTATTTATATAGCGCTTTTAACAATACAGATTGTGTCAAAGCAACTGCACAGTATTTAAACAGCACAATAGTGTGTAAGTAACGCATTATTGTAAACAATCAATTTTCAGTAAAAGGCAGTTCATCAATGAATTCAGTGATATCATCATCCAGTTCAGTTCAAATAGTATACGGTATCGCTGGAAAGTGTCCCCAACTAAGCAAGCCAGAGGCGACAGCGGCAAGGAACCAAAACTCCACAGGTGACAGAAATGGAGAAAAAACCTTGGGAGAAACCAGGCTCAGTCGGGGGACCAGTTCTGGCCAGTGTATGGAAGTGTTTTCATTAATAAAGTTTCCATGGTTGTTAGCTTTTTTTAATTACTATCTCGAGGCACATCAGCGGGCGAACCATTTGACAGAAAAGGCTATGAGTCTATATAAAGAAAGATGAGTTTACACAAACTTTATAGCTATGGCAGCGAGACCTTGAGTACTTGTTTTAAATCAAAGACGGCGCCGTGCGTGGAGAGTAATAGTGTGTAATGCATACGCCAAAGTCCAATTTTGCATGCATATGATACGCCAATCCTTCCCATTAACTTCAATGGAGAGAGGATGCATACAAATACCACGCATCATCTTTTATATCATCTATATAAAAGATGATGCGTGGTATTTATACGCATCCTCTCTCCATTGAAGTTAATTGGAAGGATTGGCGTATCATATGCACGCAAAATTGGACTTTGGCTTATGCATTACACGCTATTGCAAAGTCGTGTTATTCGTACGCAAAATGATGAGAATAAGTTGAAACACATACACATGTATTTCTGCATGTACATATTTCATTGAGCCCCGATAAATGCAGTTTGTACTATTTCTAAAACGCTTCTTTATTAAAAAAAAACATTGTTTTCTCAATACTTTACCTATACCGCTGTGAAAGAAAGAGCGCACAATCGATCACCGAGGCATCGATATCAACCTATTCAGCACCTCCACCATGGACAGCACCTGCTAAGGTCGCACTTAAGAAGGTTTACCTTATTAAGCAATATCCTAAGGTATAGTTTGGAGAACACAAGTAGGAAAGGTATAGCTGTAGTTAAGGTGTACCTTTTGAGTCTTCGTAGCACGCTAAGAGACAACGTTATCGGAGAACGCAGCCCAGAGCGGTACATCAGACGAACATTTATTCTGCATGATGGGACAGACCGTAAAGACAAGCTGAGTCGAAAAGTGGCTTTTCCGGGCCGCTCACGCACAAATATTATCTCTTTTCATGAAAAAAAAATCTGGCTTTATTTATTTTCATTTTTTAAACAGAACGAAATCATCATAATCATAACACGATCAAACCGTGTGTCATTTTTCTTTTATTTATTTCTGATACTATTTACATTTTCTGTAAAATCAAACTTTCATCCAAATAATATTCCAAGCTCAGAGTCAGAAATAACAGTTTTGATCTGATCATCTTAAATCCTCTGGGTCTGAGGGCAGATTAGTATGGAGATTAATCCTAATAAACATGCTGCTACAATTGAAACAATTACATTAAAATTATTAAAACAGTGTATTTCTATAGGCTATATATAGCTAGTGTATTCTAACTCCAGCAGCGTGCATCCTCCTTTAGGTCAGAACTGTGGCGAAGGCAGCGCGGACAAACGTTTAGCTCCCTCACATAATGTCTATAACAGGAACATCAGATCAGATCGTATGACATGATATGTCGTTATAACGAGAAAAAGATGTCGTTTTAACGAGAAAATTATGTCGTTTTTACGAGAAAAGATCTCGTTATTACGAGAAAAGATGTCGTTTTAACGAGATAATTATGTCGTTTTTACGAGAAAAGATGTCGTTTTAACGAGAAAAGATGTCGTTTTAACGAGAAAAGATGTCGTTTTTACGAGAAAAGATCTCGTTATAACGACATAGCTGAGTGGGAAAAAAATTAAGTGTGCGGCAGCAATGCGTCACCGTACAATACTGCATTGCAAACAGCATTTTATTCATGCACATGACAAACTTTTAATGTTTGACAGAGTTTCAGTAACATTGCATCAAACCAGGTTTGTCCGGAGCAGAAACGCTGTTTTCAGAGCTTTGAGACTCTAACATAATAATTCATGCAAAAATCTTCTAACACCTTCAGATGTGCATTACTGCATTGCAAACAGCATTTTATTCATGCACTTGACAATTTTTTAATGTTTGACAGAGTTTCAGTAACATTGCATCAAACCAGGTTTGTCCGGAGCAGAAACGCTGTTTTCAGAGCTTTGAGAGTCTAACATAATAATTCATGCAAAACTCTTCTAACACCTTCAGATGTGCATTACTGCATTGCAAACAGCATTTTATTCATGCACATGAAAAACTTTTAATGTTTGACAGAGTTTCAGTAATATTGCATCAAACCAGGTCTGTCCGGAGCAGAAACGCTGTTTTCAGAGCTTTGAGACTCTAACATAATAATTCATGCAAAACTCTTCTAACACCTTCCGATGTGCATTACTGCATTGCAAACAGCATTTTATTCATGCACATGACAAACTTTTAATGTTTGACAGAGTTTTAGTAACATTGCATCAAACCAGGTTTGTCCTGAGCAGAAACGCTGTTTTCAGAGCTTTGAGACTTTAACATAATAATTCATGCAAAATTCTTCTAACACCTTCAGATGTGCATTACTGCATTGCAAACAGCATTTTATTCATGCACTTGACAATTTTTTAATGTTTGACAGAGTTTCAGTAACATTGCATCAAACCAGGTTTGTCCGGAGCAGAAACGCTGTTTTCAGAGCTTTGAGAGTCTAACATAATAATTCATGCAAAACTCTTCTAACACCTTCAGATGTGCATTACTGCATTGCAAACAGCATTTTATTCATGCACATGACAAATTTTTAATGTTTGACAGAGTTTCAGTAATATTGCATCAAACCAGGTCTGTCCGGAGCAGAAACGCTGTTTTCAGAGCTTTGAGACTCTAACATAATAATTCATGCAAAACTCTTCTAACACCTTCAGATGTGCATTACTGCATTGCAAACAGCATTTTATTCATGCACATGACAAACTTTTAATGTTTGACAGAGTTTCAGTAACATTGCATCAAACCAGGTTTGTCCTGAGCAGAAACGCTGTTTTCAGAGCTTTGAGACTCTAACATAATAATTCATGCAAAACTCTTCTAACACCTTCAGATGTGCATTACTGCATTGCAAACAGCATTTTATTCATGCACATGACAAACTTTTAATGTTTGACAGAGTTTCAGTAACATTGCATCAAACCAGGTTTGTCCGGAGCAGAAACGCTGTTTTCAGAGCTTTGAAACTCTAACATAATAATTCATGCAAAACTCTTCTAACACATTCAGATGTGCATTACTGCATTACAAATAGCATTTTATTCATGCACTTGACAAACTTTTAATGTTTGACAGAGTTTCAGTAACATTGCATCAAACCAGGTTTGTCCTGAGCAGAAACGCTGTTTTCAGAGCTTTGAAACTCTAACATAATAATTCATGCAAAACTCTTCTAACACCTTCAGATGTGCATTACTGCATTACAAATAGCATTTTATTCATGCACTTGACAAACTTTTAATGTTTGACAGAGTTTCAGTAACATTGCATCAAACCAGGTTTGTCCGGAGCAGAAACGCTGTTTTCAGAGCTTTGAGACTCTAACATAATAATTCATGCAAAACTCTTCTAACACCTTCAGATGTGCAGTACTGCATTGCAAACAGCATTTTATTCATGCACATGACACATTTTTAGTGTTTGACAGAGTTTCAGTAACATTGCATCAAACCAGGTTTGTCCGTAGCAGAAACGCTGTTTTCAGAGCTTTGAGACTCTAACATAATAATTCATGCAAAACTCTTCTAACACCTTCCGATGTGCATTACTGCATTGCAAACAGCATTTTATTCATGCACTTGACAATTTTTTAATGTTTGACAGAGTTTCAGTAACATTGCATCAAACCAGGTTTGTCCGGAGCAGAAACGCTGTTTTCAGAGCTTTGAGAGTCTAACATAATAATTCATGCAAAACTCTTCTAACACCTTCAGATGTGCATTACTGCATTGCAAACAGCATTTTATTCATGCACATGACAAACTTTTAATGTTTGACAGAGTTTCAGTAATATTGCATCAAACCAGGTCTGTCCGGAGCAGAAACGCTGTTTTCAGAGCTTTGAGACTCTAACATAATAATTCATGCAAAACTCTTCTAACACCTTCAGATGTGCATTACTGCATTGCAAACAGCATTTTATTCATGCACATGACAAACTTTTAATGTTTGACAGAGTTTCAGTAACATTGCATCAAACCAGGTTTGTCCTGAGCAGAAACGCTGTTTTCAGAGCTTTGAGACTCTAACATAATAATTCATGCAAAACTCTTCTAACACCTTCAGATGTGCATTACTGCATTGCAAACAGCATTTTATTCATGCACATGACAAACTTTTAATGTTTGACAGAGTTTCAGTAACATTGCATCAAACCAGGTTTGTCCGGAGCAGAAACGCTGTTTTCAGAGCTTTGAAACTCTAACATAATAATTCATGCAAAACTCTTCTAACACATTCAGATGTGCATTACTGCATTACAAATAGCATTTTATTCATGCACTTGACAAACTTTTAATGTTTGACAGAGTTTCAGTAACATTGCATCAAACCAGGTTTGTCCGGAGCAGAAACGCTGTTTTCAGAGCTTTGAAACTCTAACATAATAATTCATGCAAAACTCTTCTAACACATTCAGATGTGCATTACTGCATTACAAATAGCATTTTATTCATGCACTTGACAAACTTTTAATGTTTGACAGAGTTTCAGTAACATTGAATCAAACCAGGTTTGTCCGGAGCAGAAACGCTGTTTTCAGAGCTTTGAGACTCTAACATAATAATTCATGCAAAACTCTTCTAACACCTTCAGATGTGCAGTACTGCATTGCAAACAGCATTTTATTCATGCACATGACACATTTTTAATGTTTGACAGAGTTTCAGTAACATTGCATCAAACCAGGTTTGTCCGTAGCAGAAACGCTGTTTTCAGAGCTTTGAGACTCTAACATAATAATTCATGCAAAACTCTTCTAACACCTTCAGATGTGCATTACTGCATTACAAACAGCATTTTATTCATGCACTTGACAATTTTTTAATGTTTGACAAAGTTTCAGTAACATTGCATCAAACCAGGTTTGTCCGGAGCAGAAACGCTGTTTTCAGAGCTTTGAGACTCTAACATAATAATTCATGCAAAACTCTTCTAACACCTTCAGATGTGCAATACTGCATTGCAAACAGCATTTTATTCATGCACATGACAAACTTTTAATGTTTGACAGAGTTTCAGTAACATTGCATCAAACCAGGTTTGTCCGGAGCAGAAACGCTGTTTTCAGAGCTTTGAGACTCTAACATAATAATTCATGCAAAACTCTTCTAACACCTTCAGATGTGCATTACTGCATTACAAACAGCATTTTATTCATGCACTTGACAATTTTTTAATGTTTGACAAAGTTTCAGTAACATTGCATCAAACCAGGTTTGTCCGGAGCAGAAACGCTGTTTTCAGAGCTTTGAGACTCTAACATAATAATTCATGCAAAACTCTTCTAACACCTTCAGATGTGCAATACTGCATTGTAAACAGCATTTTATTCATGCACATGACAAACTTTTAATGTTTGACAGAGTTTCAGTAACATTGCATCAAACCAGGTTTGTCCGGAGCAGAAACGCTGTTTTCAGAGCTTTGAGACTCTAACATAATAATTCATGCAAAATTCTTCTAACACCTTCAGATGTGCATTACTGCATTGCAAACAGCATTTTATTCATGCACTTGACAATTTTTTAATGTTTGACAGAGTTTCAGTAACATTGCATCAAACCAGGTTTGTCCGGAGCAGAAACGCTGTTTTCAGAGCTTTGAGAGTCTAACATAATAATTCATGCAAAACTCTTCTAACACCTTCAGATGTGCATTACTGCATTGCAAACAGCATTTTATTCATGCACATGACAAACTTTTAATGTTTGACAGAGTTTCAGTAATATTGCATCAAACCAGGTCTGTCCGGAGCAGAAACGCTGTTTTCAGAGCTTTGAGACTCTAACATAATAATTCATGCAAAACTCTTCTAACACCTTCAGATGTGCATTACTGCATTGCAAACAGCATTTTATTCATGCACATGACAAACTTTTAATGTTTGACAGAGTTTCAGTAACATTGCATCAAACCAGGTTTGTCCTGAGCAGAAACACTGTTTTCAGAGCTTTGAAACTCTAACATAATAATTCATGCAAAACTCTTCTAACACATTCAGATGTGCATTACTGCATTACAAATAGCATTTTATTCATGCACTTGACAAACTTTTAATGTTTGACAGAGTTTCAGTAACATTGCATCAAACCAGGTTTGTCCGGAGCAGAAACGCTGTTTTCAGAGTTTTGAGACTCTAACATAATAATTCATGCAAAACTCTTCTAACACCTTCAGATGTGCATTACTGCATTGCAAACAGCATTTTATTCATGCACATGACAAACTTTTAATGTTTGACAGAGTTTCAGTAATATTGCATCAAACCAGGTTTGTCCGGAGCAGAAACGCTGTTTTCACAGCTTTGAGACTCTAGTAGATGTGCATTACTGCATTACAAATAGCATTTTATTCATGCACTTGACAAACTTTTAATGTTTGACAGAGTTTCAGTAACATTGCATCAAACCAGGTTTGTCCGGAGCAGAAACGCTGTTTTCAGAGCTTTGAGACTCTAACATAATAATTCATGCAAAACTCTTCTAACACCTTCAGATGTGCAGTACTGCATTGCAAACAGCATTTTATTCATGCACATGACAAACTTTTAATGTTTGACAAAGTTTCAGTAATATTGCATCAAACCAGGTCTGTCCGGAGCAGAAACGCTGTTTTCAGAGCTTTGAGACTCTAACATAATAATTCATGCAAAACTCTTCTAACACCTTCAGATGTGCATTACTGCATTGCAAATAGCATTTTATTCATGCACATGACAAACTTTTAATGTTTGACAGAGTTTAAGTAACATTGCATCAAACCAGGTTTGTCCGGAGCAGAAACGCTGTTTTCAGAGCTTTGAAACTCTAACATAATAATTCATGCAAAACTCTTCTAACACATTCAGATGTGCATTACTGCATTACAAATAGCATTTTATTCATTCACTTGACAAACTTTTAATGTTTGACAGAGTTTCAGTAACATTGCATCAAACCAGGTTTGTCCGGAGCAGAAACGCTGTTTTCAGAGCTTTGAGACTCTAACAAAATAATTCATGCAAAACTCTTCTAACACCTTCAGATGTGCAGTACTGCATTGCAAACAGCATTTTATTCATGCACATGACAAACTTTTAATGTTTGACAGAGTTTCAGTAATATTGCATCAAACCAGGTCTGTCCGGAGCAGAAACGCTGTTTTCAGAGCTTTGAGACTCTAACATAATAATTCATGCAAAACTCTTCTAACACCTTCAGATGTGCATTACTGCATTGCAAATAGCATTTTATTCATGCACATGACAAACTTTTAATGTTTGACAGAGTTTCAGTAACATTGCATTAAACCAGGTTTGTCCGGAGCAGAAACGCTGTTTTCAGAGCTTTGAGACTCTAACATAATAATTCATGCAAAACTCTTCTAACACCTTCAGATGTGCAATACTGCATTGCAAACAGCATTTTATTCATGCACATGACAAACTTTTAATGTTTGACAGAGTTTCAGTAACATTGCATCAAACCAGGTTTGTCCGGAGCAGAAACGCTGTTTTCAGAGCTTTGAGACTCTAACATAATAATTCATGCAAAATTCTTCTAACACCTTCAGATGTGCATTACTGCATTGCAAACAGCATTTTATTCATGCACTTGACAATTTTTTAATGTTTGACAGAGTTTCAGTAACATTGCATCAAACCAGGTTTGTCCGGAGCAGAAACGCTGTTTTCAGAGCTTTGAGAGTCTAACATAATAATTCATGCAAAACTCTTCTAACACCTTCAGATGTGCATTACTGCATTGCAAACAGCATTTTATTCATGCACATGAAAAACTTTTAATGTTTGACAGAGTTTCAGTAATATTGCATCAAACCAGGTCTGTCCGGAGCAGAAACGCTGTTTTCAGAGCTTTGAGACTCTAACATAATAATTCATGCAAAACTCTTCTAACACCTTCCGATGTGCATTACTGCATTGCAAACAGCATTTTATTCATGCACATGACAAACTTTTAATGTTTGACAGAGTTTCAGTAACATTGCATCAAACCAGGTTTGTCCGGAGCAGAAACGCTGTTTTCAGAGCTTTGAGACTCTAACATAATAATTCATGCAAAACTCTTCTAACACCTTCAGTTGTGCATTACTGCATTGCAAACAGCATTTTATTCATGCACATGACAAACTTTTAATGTTTGACAAAGTTTCAGTAACATTGCATCAAACCAGGTTTGTCCGGAGCAGAAACGCTGTTTTCAGAGCTTTGAGACTCTAACATAATAATTCATGCAAAACTCTTCTAACACCTTCAGTTGTGCATTACTGCATTGCAAACAGCATTTTATTCATGCACATGACAAACTTTTAATGTTTGACAAAGTTTCAGTAACATTGCATCAAACCAGGTTTGTCCGGAGCAGAAACGCTGTTTTCAGAGCTTTGAGACTCTAACATAATAATTCATGCAAAATTCTTCTAACACCTTCAGATGTGCATTACTGCATTGCAAACAGCATTTTATTCATGCACTTGACAATTTTTTAATGTTTGACAGAGTTTCAGTAACATTGCATCAAACCAGGTTTGTCCGGAGCAGAAACGCTGTTTTCAGAGCTTTGAGAGTCTAACATAATAATTCATGCAAAACTCTTCTAACACCTTCAGATGTGCATTACTGCATTGCAAACAGCATTTTATTCATGCACATGACACATTTTTAATGTTTGACAGAGTTTCAGTAATATTGCATCAAACCAGGTCTGTCCGGAGCAGAAACGCTGTTTTCAGAGCTTTGAGACTCTAACATAATAATTCATGCAAAACTCTTCTAACACCTTCAGATGTGCATTACTGCATTGCAAACAGCATTTTATTCATGCACATGACAAACTTTTAATGTTTGACAGAGTTTCAGTAACATTGCATCAAACCAGGTTTGTCCTGAGCAGAAACGCTGTTTTCAGAGCTTTGAGACTCTAACATAATAATTCATGCAAAACTCTTCTAACACCTTCAGATGTGCATTACTGCATTGCAAACAGCATTTTATTCATGCACATGACAAATTTTTAATGTTTAACAGAGTTTCAGTAACATTGCATCAAACCAGGTTTGTCCGGAGCAGAAACGCTGTTTTCAGAGCTTTGAAACTCTAACATAATAATTCATGCAAAACTCTTCTAACACCTTCAGATGTGCAGTACTGCATTGCAAACAGCATTTTATTCATGCACATGACAAACTTTTAATGTTTGACAGAGTTTCAGTAATATTGCATCAAACCAGGTCTGTCCGGAGCAGAAACGCTGTTTTCAGAGCTTTGAGACTCTAACATAATAATTCATGCAAAACTCTTCTAACACCTTCAGATGTGCATTACTGCATTGCAAATAGCATTTTATTCATGCACATGACAAACTTTTAATGTTTGACAGAGTTTCAGTAATATTGCATCAAACCAGGTCTGTCCGGAGCAGAAACGCTGTTTTCAGAGCTTTGAGACTCTAACATAATAATTCATGCAAAACTCTTCTAACAGTTTCAGATGTGCATTACTGCATTGCAAACAGCATTTTATTCATGCACATGACACATTTTTAATGTTTGACAGAGTTTCAGTAACATTGCATCAAACCAGGTTTGTCCGGAGCAGAAACGCTGTTTTCAGAGCTTTGAGACTCTAACATAATAATTCATGCAAAACTCTTCTAACACCTTCAGATGTGCATTACTGCATTACAAACAGCATTTTATTCATGCACTTGACAATTTTTTAATGTTTGACAAAGTTTCAGTAACATTGCATCAAACCAGGTTTGTCCGGAGCAGAAACGCTGTTTTCAGAGCTTTGAGACTCTAACATAATAATTCATGCAAAACTCTTCTAACACCTTCAGATGTGCAGTACTGCATTGCAAACAGCATTTTATTCATGCACATGACAAACTTTTAATGTTTGACAGAGTTTCAGTAATATTGCATCAAACCAGGTCTGTCCGGAGCAGAAACGCTGTTTTCAGAGCTTTGAGACTCTAACATAATAATTCATGCAAAACTCTTCTAACACCTTCAGATGTGCATTACTGCATTGCAAATAGCATTTTATTCATGCACATGACAAACTTTTAATGTTTGACAGAGTTTCAGTAACATTGCATTAAACCAGGTTTGTCCGGAGCAGAAACGCTGTTTTCAGAGCTTTGAGACTCTAACATAATAATTCATGCAAAACTCTTCTAACACCTTCAGATGTGCAATACTGCATTGCAAACAGCATTTTATTCATGCACTTGACAATTTTTTAATGTTTGACAAAGTTTCAGTAACATTGCATCAAACCAGGTTTGTCCGGAGCAGAAACGCTGTTTTCAGAGCTTTGAGACTCTAACAAAATAATTCATGCAAAACTCTTCTAACACCTTCAGATGTGCAGTACTGCATTGCAAACAGCATTTTATTCATGCACATGACAAACTTTTAATGTTTGACAGAGTTTCAGTAATATTGCATCAAACCAGGTCTGTCCGGAGCAGAAACGCTGTTTTCAGAGCTTTGAGACTCTAACATAATAATTCATGCAAAACTCTTCTAACACCTTCAGATGTGCATTACTGCATTGCAAATAGCATTTTATTCATGCACATGACAAACTTTTAATGTTTGACAGAGTTTCAGTAACATTGCATTAAACCAGGTTTGTCCGGAGCAGAAACGCTGTTTTCAGAGCTTTGAGACTCTAACATAATAATTCATGCAAAACTCTTCTAACACCTTCAGATGTGCAATACTGCATTGCAAACAGCATTTTATTCATGCACATGACAAACTTTTAATGTTTGACAGAGTTTCAGTAACATTGCATCAAACCAGGTTTGTCCGGAGCAGAAACGCTGTTTTCAGAGCTTTGAGACTCTAACATAATAATTCATGCAAAATTCTTCTAACACCTTCAGATGTGCATTACTGCATTGCAAACAGCATTTTATTCATGCACTTGACAATTTTTTAATGTTTGACAGAGTTTCAGTAACATTGCATCAAACCAGGTTTGTCCGGAGCAGAAACGCTGTTTTCAGAGCTTTGAGAGTCTAACATAATAATTCATGCAAAACTCTTCTAACACCTTCAGATGTGCATTACTGCATTGCAAACAGCATTTTATTCATGCACATGAAAAACTTTTAATGTTTGACAGAGTTTCAGTAATATTGCATCAAACCAGGTCTGTCCGGAGCAGAAACGCTGTTTTCAGAGCTTTGAGACTCTAACATAATAATTCATGCAAAACTCTTCTAACACCTTCCGATGTGCATTACTGCATTGCAAACAGCATTTTATTCATGCACATGACAAACTTTTAATGTTTGACAGAGTTTCAGTAACATTGCATCAAACCAGGTTTGTCCTGAGCAGAAACGCTGTTTTCAGAGCTTTGAGACTCTAACATAATAATTCATGCAAAACTCTTCTAACACCTTCAGTTGTGCATTACTGCATTGCAAACAGCATTTTATTCATGCACATGACAAACTTTTAATGTTTGACAAAGTTTCAGTAACATTGCATCAAACCAGGTTTGTCCGGAGCAGAAACGCTGTTTTCAGAGCTTTGAGACTCTAACATAATAATTCATGCAAAATTCTTCTAACACCTTCAGATGTGCATTACTGCATTGCAAACAGCATTTTATTCATGCACTTGACAATTTTTTAATGTTTGACAGAGTTTCAGTAACATTGCATCAAACCAGGTTTGTCCGGAGCAGAAACGCTGTTTTCAGAGCTTTGAGAGTCTAACATAATAATTCATGCAAAACTCTTCTAACACCTTCAGATGTGCATTACTGCATTGCAAACAGCATTTTATTCATGCACATGACAAACTTTTAATGTTTGACAGAGTTTCAGTAACATTGCATCAAACCAGGTTTGTCCTGAGCAGAAACGCTGTTTTCAGAGCTTTGAGACTCTAACATAATAATTCATGCAAAACTCTTCTAACACCTTCAGATGTGCATTACTGCATTGCAAACAGCATTTTATTCATGCACATGACAAATTTTTAATGTTTAACAGAGTTTCAGTAACATTGCATCAAACCAGGTTTGTCCGGAGCAGAAACGCTGTTTTCAGAGCTTTGAAACTCTAACATAATAATTCATGCAAAACTCTTCTAACACCTTCAGATGTGCAGTACTGCATTGCAAACAGCATTTTATTCATGCACATGACAAACTTTTAATGTTTGACAGAGTTTCAGTAATATTGCATCAAACCAGGTCTGTCCGGAGCAGAAACGCTGTTTTCAGAGCTTTGAGACTCTAACATAATAATTTATGCAAAACTCTTCTAACACCTTCAGATGTGCATTACTGCATTGCAAATAGCATTTTATTCATGCACATGACAAACTTTTAATGTTTGACAGAGTTTCAGTAATATTGCATCAAACCAGGTCTGTCCGGAGCAGAAACGCTGTTTTCAGAGCTTTGAGACTCTAACATAATAATTCATGCAAAACTCTTCTAACACCTTCAGATGTGCATTACTGCATTGCAAATAGCATTTTATTCATGCACATGACAAACTTTTAATGTTTGACAGAGTTTCAGTAATATTGCATTAAACCAGGTTTGTCCGGAGCAGAAACGCTGTTTTCAGAGCTTTGAGACTCTAACATAATAATTCATGCAAAACTCTTCTAACAGTTTCAGATGTGCATTACTGCATTGCAAACAGCATTTTATTCATGCACATGACACATTTTTAATGTTTGACAGAGTTTCAGTAACATTGCATCAAACCAGGTTTGTCCGGAGCAGAAACGCTGTTTTCAGAGCTTTGAGACTCTAACATAATAATTCATGCAAAACTCTTCTAACACCTTCAGATGTGCATTACTGCATTACAAACAGCATTTTATTCATGCACTTGACAATTTTTTAATGTTTGACAAAGTTTCAGTAACATTGCATCAAACCAGGTTTGTCCGGAGCAGAAACGCTGTTTTCAGAGCTTTGAGACTCTAACATAATAATTCATGCAAAACTCTTCTAACACCTTCAGATGTGCAGTACTGCATTGCAAACAGCATTTTATTCATGCACATGACAAACTTTTAATGTTTGACAGAGTTTCAGTAATATTGCATCAAACCAGGTCTGTCCGGAGCAGAAACGCTGTTTTCAGAGCTTTGAGACTCTAACATAATAATTCATGCAAAACTCTTCTAACACCTTCAGATGTGCATTACTGCATTGCAAATAGCATTTTATTCATGCACATGACAAACTTTTAATGTTTGACAGAGTTTCAGTAACATTGCATTAAACCAGGTTTGTCCGGAGCAGAAACGCTGTTTTCAGAGCTTTGAGACTCTAACATAATAATTCATGCAAAACTCTTCTAACACCTTCAGATGTGCAATACTGCATTGCAAACAGCATTTTATTCATGCACTTGACAATTTTTTAATGTTTGACAAAGTTTCAGTAACATTGCATCAAACCAGGTTTGTCCGGAGCAGAAACGCTGTTTTCAGAGCTTTGAGACTCTAACAAAATAATTCATGCAAAACTCTTCTAACACCTTCAGATGTGCAGTACTGCATTGCAAACAGCATTTTATTCATGCACATGACAAACTTTTAATGTTTGACAGAGTTTCAGTAATATTGCATCAAACCAGGTCTGTCCGGAGCAGAAACGCTGTTTTCAGAGCTTTGAGACTCTAACATAATAATTCATGCAAAACTCTTCTAACACCTTCAGATGTGCATTACTGCATTGCAAATAGCATTTTATTCATGCACATGACAAACTTTTAATGTTTGACAGAGTTTCAGTAACATTGCATTAAACCAGGTTTGTCCGGAGCAGAAACGCTGTTTTCAGAGCTTTGAGACTCTAACATAATAATTCATGCAAAACTCTTCTAACACCTTCAGATGTGCAATACTGCATTGCAAACAGCATTTTATTCATGCACATGACAAACTTTTAATGTTTGACAGAGTTTCAGTAACATTGCATCAAACCAGGTTTGTCCGGAGCAGAAACGCTGTTTTCAGAGCTTTGAGACTCTAACATAATAATTCATGCAAAATTCTTCTAACACCTTCAGATGTGCATTACTGCATTGCAAACAGCATTTTATTCATGCACTTGACAATTTTTTAATGTTTGACAGAGTTTCAGTAACATTGCATCAAACCAGGTTTGTCCGGAGCAGAAACGCTGTTTTCAGAGCTTTGAGAGTCTAACATAATAATTCATGCAAAACTCTTCTAACACCTTCAGATGTGCATTACTGCATTGCAAACAGCATTTTATTCATGCACATGAAAAACTTTTAATGTTTGACAGAGTTTCAGTAATATTGCATCAAACCAGGTCTGTCCGGAGCAGAAACGCTGTTTTCAGAGCTTTGAGACTCTAACATAATAATTCATGCAAAACTCTTCTAACACCTTCCGATGTGCATTACTGCATTGCAAACAGCATTTTATTCATGCACATGACAAACTTTTAATGTTTGACAGAGTTTCAGTAACATTGCATCAAACCAGGTTTGTCCTGAGCAGAAACGCTGTTTTCAGAGCTTTGAGACTCTAACATAATAATTCATGCAAAACTCTTCTAACACCTTCAGTTGTGCATTACTGCATTGCAAACAGCATTTTATTCATGCACATGACAAACTTTTAATGTTTGACAAAGTTTCAGTAACATTGCATCAAACCAGGTTTGTCCGGAGCAGAAACGCTGTTTTCAGAGCTTTGAGACTCTAACATAATAATTCATGCAAAATTCTTCTAACACCTTCAGATGTGCATTACTGCATTGCAAACAGCATTTTATTCATGCACTTGACAATTTTTTAATGTTTGACAGAGTTTCAGTAACATTGCATCAAACCAGGTTTGTCCGGAGCAGAAACGCTGTTTTCAGAGCTTTGAGAGTCTAACATAATAATTCATGCAAAACTCTTCTAACACCTTCAGATGTGCATTACTGCATTGCAAACAGCATTTTATTCATGCACATGACAAACTTTTAATGTTTGACAGAGTTTCAGTAACATTGCATCAAACCAGGTTTGTCCTGAGCAGAAACGCTGTTTTCAGAGCTTTGAGACTCTAACATAATAATTCATGCAAAACTCTTCTAACACCTTCAGATGTGCATTACTGCATTGCAAACAGCATTTTATTCATGCACATGACAAATTTTTAATGTTTAACAGAGTTTCAGTAACATTGCATCAAACCAGGTTTGTCCGGAGCAGAAACGCTGTTTTCAGAGCTTTGAAACTCTAACATAATAATTCATGCAAAACTCTTCTAACACCTTCAGATGTGCAGTACTGCATTGCAAACAGCATTTTATTCATGCACATGACAAACTTTTAATGTTTGACAGAGTTTCAGTAATATTGCATCAAACCAGGTCTGTCCGGAGCAGAAACGCTGTTTTCAGAGCTTTGAGACTCTAACATAATAATTTATGCAAAACTCTTCTAACACCTTCAGATGTGCATTACTGCATTGCAAATAGCATTTTATTCATGCACATGACAAACTTTTAATGTTTGACAGAGTTTCAGTAATATTGCATCAAACCAGGTCTGTCCGGAGCAGAAACGCTGTTTTCAGAGCTTTGAGACTCTAACATAATAATTCATGCAAAACTCTTCTAACAGTTTCAGATGTGCATTACTGCATTGCAAACAGCATTTTATTCATGCACTTGACAATTTTTTAATGTTTGACAAAGTTTCAGTAACATTGCATCAAACCAGGTTTGTCCGGAGCAGAAACGCTGTTTTCAGAGCTTTGAGACTCTAACATAATAATTCATGCAAAACTCTTCTAACACCTTCAGATGTGCAATACTGCATTGCAAACAGCATTTTATTCATGCACATGACAAACTTTTAATGTTTGACAGAGTTTCAGTAACATTGCATCAAACCAGGTTTGTCCGGAGCAGAAACGCTGTTTTCAGAGCTTTGAGACTCTAACATAATAATTCATGCAAAATTCTTCTAACACCTTCAGATGTGCATTACTGCATTGCAAACAGCATTTTATTCATGCACTTGACAATTTTTTAATGTTTGACAGAGTTTCAGTAACATTGCATCAAACCAGGTTTGTCCGGAGCAGAAACGCTGTTTTCAGAGCTTTGAGAGTCTAACATAATAATTCATGCAAAACTCTTCTAACACCTTCAGATGTGCATTACTGCATTGCAAACAGCATTTTATTCATGCACATGACAAACTTTTAATGTTTGACAGAGTTTCAGTAATATTGCATCAAACCAGGTCTGTCCGGAGCAGAAACGCTGTTTTCAGAGCTTTGAGACTCTAACATAATAATTTATGCAAAACTCTTCTAACACCTTCAGATGTGCATTACTGCATTGCAAATAGCATTTTATTCATGCACATGACAAACTTTTAATGTTTGACAGAGTTTAAGTAACATTGCATCAAACCAGGTTTGTCCGGAGCAGAAACGCTGTTTTCAGAGCTTTGAAACTCTAACATAATAATTCATGCAAAACTCTTCTAACACATTCAGATGTGCATTACTGCATTACAAATAGCATTTTATTCATGCACTTGACAAACTTTTAATGTTTGACAG
This sequence comes from Garra rufa, assembly GCF_049309525.1. Taxonomy (NCBI): domain Eukaryota; kingdom Metazoa; phylum Chordata; class Actinopteri; order Cypriniformes; family Cyprinidae; genus Garra; species Garra rufa. Next base: position 6,506,376 of record NW_027394278.1, on the reverse strand, counting down.
AGTTTCAGTAACATTGCATCAAACCAGGTTTGTCCGGAGCAGAAACGCTGTTTTCAGAGCTTTGAGACTCTAACAAAATAATTCATGCAAAACTCTTCTAACACCTTCAGATGTGCAGTACTGCATTGCAAACAGCATTTTATTCATGCACATGACAAACTTTTAATGTTTGACAGAGTTTCAGTAATATTGCATCAAACCAGGTCTGTCCGGAGCAGAAACGCTGTTTTCAGAGCTTTGAGACTCTAACATAATAATTCATGCAAAACTCTTCTAACACCTTCAGATGTGCATTACTGCATTGCAAATAGCATTTTATTCATGCACATGACAAACTTTTAATGTTTGACAGAGTTTCAGTAACATTGCATTAAACCAGGTTTGTCCGGAGCAGAAACGCTGTTTTCAGAGCTTTGAGACTCTAACATAATAATTCATGCAAAACTCTTCTAACACCTTCAGATGTGCAATACTACGGTGACGCATTGCTGCCACACACTTATTTTTTTTCCCACTCAGCTATGTCGTTATAACGAGATCTTTTCTCGTAAAAACGACATCTTTTCTCGTTAAAACGACATATTTTCTCGTAAAAACGACATAATTTTCTCGTTAAAACGACATCTTTTCTCGTAATAACGAGATCTTTTCTCGTTAAAACGACATAATTTTCTCGTTAAAACGACATCTTTTTCTCGTAATAACGACATAATATGTCATACGATCTGACGTTCCTGTTATAGATGATATGATTATGTTATTGTGTATTATGCAAAGCGTTTGTCCACGCTGCCTTTTCCACAGTCCTGACATAAAGGAGGATGCACGCTGCTGGAGTTAGAATACACTAGCTATATATAGAAATAAACTGTTTTAATAATTTTAATGTATTGGTTTCAATTGTAGCTGCATGTTTATTAGGATTAATCTCCAATCTGCCCTCAGACCCAGAGGATTTAAGATGATCAGATCAAAACTGTTATTTCTGAATAATCGACTCTGAGCTTGGAATATTATTTGGATGAAAGTTTGATTTTACAGAAAATTTAAATACGATCATAAAGAAATAAAATAGAAATGACAAACGGTTTGGCTGCATTATGATAATAATAATTTCGTTCCTTTTCAAAAATGGACAAAATCAATGAAAAAAAAAATCAGTTTAGTATTTTTGTCTGTGGGTAAAAAGAGAGCTTATGCTTTAATAATTATATGTGGGCGGCAATGAAAAGTCACTTTTTTAACTCAACCTGTCTTCATGTCTATCGCATCATGCAGAATAAATACAAATACAAAAATACAAACAAATCTAGCTTAATTTCGTTTTTCTGTTTCTCAAACAAAACGAAATAATAATAATAATAATAATAATAATAATAATAATAGGCTATTATTATTATTATTATTATTATTATTATTATTAGGCCTATTATTATATTTTCCTTATTATGAATTCTATTTATTTATTTCTGCTCATATTTCGATTTGCTGTTAAATCAATCAAAAAGATTTTATAATAAAAATAATAATACGCCTAATAATAATCATAATAATAATAATAATAATAATAATAATAATAATAATAATAATAATAAGCATAATAACAATTTGAGTAGCCTATTATTATTATTATTTCATTTTGTTTGAGAAACGGAAAAACGAAAAGCTTGATTCTTCATATTTTTGTTCGTGGGTAAAACACATGAGCTTATTGCTTGAATATTAATTGAACATGCCTGGGCGGCCTTGATACTTATGATTATATACAAATTATACATTATTTATTATATATTATTAAATTTTATTTTTAGCTGAATCAAGCCACGAATCCGGTTTTTCATCTGGATTATAGCCTACTGTGGAAATATGCTGCGCTGGCTGTAAGCACAATGGTAGGTAACAGATAATGAACTCACACGGGAAAGACTGTACACTACCTCTTGTTGGATTTATACGAATTAAGTAAACACAATTTTGTTTTCGATTCTTTTATTGAAGTAGACCTTTCAAGCTGCATAGAGAGACATAAATTGCGAGAGCGCACCCTGTATTTTTACAAAGGCAATTTGTAACGTTTTGTTGTTATTGTGGAAGTACATAAAATAAAGCAGACATTTATATTTCATTCCTCTGTAATCACAAAGTAAGGGATCGCGCTGGTACCGCCGACCCGAAAAGTGCAGTGAGCTTTATATGAGACTTGCAAAGAAACGTTATTGTGACTAATTTGCAGGGCTGGGTTCTCCGAAACCACCTTAAGGCTACGTCGTTCTTAAGTTGTACCTTAAGAAGTACCTTATCGTTAATATGTGTTTTCCGAAACCTTCTTAGTTAAGTATACCTTCTGTAAGTCATACGTTCGTAAGGTTGGTCTGGAGCGCTCTTAGCTATACCTTACCGCTGCTGGCGGTTCATACCGCTAGTGGGCACCACGCAAAAAGCTTTTTTACATCGCAGTTTAATTACAAATAGAAAATTTTATATGAACATTTAATATAAAATCTGATTTAGTATTAAAATTGCATTTTTTACTTTAAAATTTTACACATAAAATACTTAAGTTGTTATAGCCTACACCCAGTGTCAAGTCAAGTCACCTTTATTTATATAGCGCTTTTAACAATACAGATTGTGTCAAAGCAACTGCACAGTATTTAAACAGCACAATAGTGTGTAAGTAACGCATTATTGTAAACAATCAATTTTCAGTAAAAGGCAGTTCATCAATGAATTCAGTGATATCATCATCCAGTTCAGTTCAAATAGTATACGGTATCGCTGGAAAGTGTCCCCAACTAAGCAAGCCAGAGGCGACAGCGGCAAGGAACCAAAACTCCACAGGTGACAGAAATGGAGAAAAAACCTTGGGAGAAACCAGGCTCAGTCGGGGGACCAGTTCTGGCCAGTGTATGGAAGTGTTTTCATTAATAAAGTTTCCATGGTTGTTAGCTTTTTTTAATTACTATCTCGAGGCACATCAGCGGGCGAACCATTTGACAGAAAAGGCTATGAGTCTATATAAAGAAAGATGAGTTTACACAAACTTTATAGCTATGGCAGCGAGACCTTGAGTACTTGTTTTAAATCAAAGACGGCGCCGTGCGTGGAGAGTAATAGTGTGTAATGCATACGCCAAAGTCCAATTTTGCATGCATATGATACGCCAATCCTTCCCATTAACTTCAATGGAGAGAGGATGCATACAAATACCACGCATCATCTTTTATATCATCTATATAAAAGATGATGCGTGGTATTTATACGCATCCTCTCTCCATTGAAGTTAATTGGAAGGATTGGCGTATCATATGCACGCAAAATTGGACTTTGGCTTATGCATTACACGCTATTGCAAAGTCGTGTTATTCGTACGCAAAATGATGAGAATAAGTTGAAACACATACACATGTATTTCTGCATGTACATATTTCATTGAGCCCCGATAAATGCAGTTTGTACTATTTCTAAAACGCTTCTTTATTAAAAAAAAAACATTGTTTTCTCAATACTTTACCTATACCGCTGTGAAAGAAAGAGCGCACAATCGATCACCGAGGCATCGATATCAACCTATTCAGCACCTCCACCATGGACAGCACCTGCTAAGGTCGCACTTAAGAAGGTTTACCTTATTAAGCAATATCCTAAGGTATAGTTTGGAGAACACAAGTAGGAAAGGTATAGCTGTAGTTAAGGTGTACCTTTTGAGTCTTCGTAGCACGCTAAGAGACAACGTTATCGGAGAACGCAGCCCAGAGCGGTACATCAGACGAACATTTATTCTGCATGATGGGACAGACCGTAAAGACAAGCTGAGTCGAAAAGTGGCTTTTCCGGGCCGCTCACGCACAAATATTATCTCTTTTCATGAAAAAAAAATCTGGCTTTATTTATTTTCATTTTTTAAACAGAACGAAATCATCATAATCATAACACGATCAAACCGTGTGTCATTTTTCTTTTATTTATTTCTGATACTATTTACATTTTCTGTAAAATCAAACTTTCATCCAAATAATATTCCAAGCTCAGAGTCAGAAATAACAGTTTTGATCTGATCATCTTAAATCCTCTGGGTCTGAGGGCAGATTAGTATGGAGATTAATCCTAATAAACATGCTGCTACAATTGAAACAATTACATTAAAATTATTAAAACAGTGTATTTCTATAGGCTATATATAGCTAGTGTATTCTAACTCCAGCAGCGTGCATCCTCCTTTAGGTCAGAACTGTGGCGAAGGCAGCGCGGACAAACGTTTAGCTCCCTCACATAATGTCTATAACAGGAACATCAGATCAGATCGTATGACATGATATGTCGTTATAACGAGAAAAAGATGTCGTTTTAACGAGAAAATTATGTCGTTTTTACGAGAAAAGATCTCGTTATTACGAGAAAAGATGTCGTTTTAACGAGATAATTATGTCGTTTTTACGAGAAAAGATGTCGTTTTAACGAGAAAAGATGTCGTTTTAACGAGAAAAGATGTCGTTTTTACGAGAAAAGATCTCGTTATAACGACATAGCTGAGTGGGAAAAAAATTAAGTGTGCGGCAGCAATGCGTCACCGTACAATACTGCATTGCAAACAGCATTTTATTCATGCACATGACAAACTTTTAATGTTTGACAGAGTTTCAGTAACATTGCATCAAACCAGGTTTGTCCGGAGCAGAAACGCTGTTTTCAGAGCTTTGAGACTCTAACATAATAATTCATGCAAAAATCTTCTAACACCTTCAGATGTGCATTACTGCATTGCAAACAGCATTTTATTCATGCACTTGACAATTTTTTAATGTTTGACAGAGTTTCAGTAACATTGCATCAAACCAGGTTTGTCCGGAGCAGAAACGCTGTTTTCAGAGCTTTGAGAGTCTAACATAATAATTCATGCAAAACTCTTCTAACACCTTCAGATGTGCATTACTGCATTGCAAACAGCATTTTATTCATGCACATGAAAAACTTTTAATGTTTGACAGAGTTTCAGTAATATTGCATCAAACCAGGTCTGTCCGGAGCAGAAACGCTGTTTTCAGAGCTTTGAGACTCTAACATAATAATTCATGCAAAACTCTTCTAACACCTTCCGATGTGCATTACTGCATTGCAAACAGCATTTTATTCATGCACATGACAAACTTTTAATGTTTGACAGAGTTTTAGTAACATTGCATCAAACCAGGTTTGTCCTGAGCAGAAACGCTGTTTTCAGAGCTTTGAGACTTTAACATAATAATTCATGCAAAATTCTTCTAACACCTTCAGATGTGCATTACTGCATTGCAAACAGCATTTTATTCATGCACTTGACAATTTTTTAATGTTTGACAGAGTTTCAGTAACATTGCAACAAACCAGGTTTGTCCGGAGCAGAAACGCTGTTTTCAGAGCTTTGAGAGTCTAACATAATAATTCATGCAAAACTCTTCTAACACCTTCAGATGTGCATTACTGCATTGCAAACAGCATTTTATTCATGCACATGACAAATTTTTAATGTTTGACAGAGTTTCAGTAATATTGCATCAAACCAGGTCTGTCCGGAGCAGAAACGCTGTTTTCAGAGCTTTGAGACTCTAACATAATAATTCATGCAAAACTCTTCTAACACCTTCAGATGTGCATTACTGCATTGCAAACAGCATTTTATTCATGCACATGACAAACTTTTAATGTTTGACAGAGTTTCAGTAACATTGCATCAAACCAGGTTTGTCCTGAGCAGAAACGCTGTTTTCAGAGCTTTGAGACTCTAACATAATAATTCATGCAAAACTCTTCTAACACCTTCAGATGTGCATTACTGCATTGCAAACAGCATTTTATTCATGCACATGACAAACTTTTAATGTTTGACAGAGTTTCAGTAACATTGCATCAAACCAGGTTTGTCCGGAGCAGAAACGCTGTTTTCAGAGCTTTGAAACTCTAACATAATAATTCATGCAAAACTCTTCTAACACATTCAGATGTGCATTACTGCATTACAAATAGCATTTTATTCATGCACTTGACAAACTTTTAATGTTTGACAGAGTTTCAGTAACATTGCATCAAACCAGGTTTGTCCTGAGCAGAAACGCTGTTTTCAGAGCTTTGAAACTCTAACATAATAATTCATGCAAAACTCTTCTAACACCTTCAGATGTGCATTACTGCATTACAAATAGCATTTTATTCATGCACTTGACAAACTTTTAATGTTTGACAAAGTTTCAGTAACATTGCATCAAACCAGGTTTGTCCGGAGCAGAAACGCTGTTTTCAGAGCTTTGAGACTTTAACATAATAATTCATGCAAAATTCTTCTAACACCTTCAGATGTGCATTACTGCATTGCAAACAGCATTTTATTCATGCACTTGACAATTTTTTAATGTTTGACAGAGTTTCAGTAACATTGCATCAAACCAGGTTTGTCCGGAGCAGAAACGCTGTTTTCAGAGCTTTGAGAGTCTAACATAATAATTCATGCAAAACTCTTCTAACACCTTCAGATGTGCATTACTGCATTGCAAACAGCATTTTATTCATGCACATGACAAATTTTTAATGTTTGACAGAGTTTCAGTAATATTGCATCAAACCAGGTCTGTCCGGAGCAGAAACGCTGTTTTCAGAGCTTTGAGACTCTAACATAATAATTCATGCAAAACTCTTCTAACACCTTCAGATGTGCATTACTGCATTGCAAACAGCATTTTATTCATGCACATGACAAACTTTTAATGTTTGACAGAGTTTCAGTAACATTGCATCAAACCAGGTTTGTCCTGAGCAGAAACGCTGTTTTCAGAGCTTTGAGACTCTAACATAATAATTCATGCAAAACTCTTCTAACACCTTCAGATGTGCATTACTGCATTGCAAACAGCATTTTATTCATGCACATGACAAACTTTTAATGTTTGACAGAGTTTCAGTAACATTGCATCAAACCAGGTTTGTCCGGAGCAGAAACGCTGTTTTCAGAGCTTTGAAACTCTAACATAATAATTCATGCAAAACTCTTCTAACACATTCAGATGTGCATTACTGCATTACAAATAGCATTTTATTCATGCACTTGACAAACGTTTAATGTTTGACAGAGTTTCAGTAACATTGCATCAAACCAGGTTTGTCCTGAGCAGAAACGCTGTTTTCAGAGCTTTGAAACTCTAACATAATAATTCATGCAAAACTCTTCTAACACCTTCAGATGTGCATTACTGCATTACAAATAGCATTTTATTCATGCACTTGACAAACTTTTAATGTTTGACAGAGTTTCAGTAACATTGCATCAAACCAGGTTTGTCCGGAGCAGAAACGCTGTTTTCAGAGCTTTGAGACTCTAACATAATAATTCATGCAAAACTCTTCTAACACCTTCAGATGTGCAGTACTGCATTGCAAACAGCATTTTATTCATGCACATGACACATTTTTAATGTTTGACAGAGTTTCAGTAACATTGCATCAAACCAGGTTTGTCCGTAGCAGAAACGCTGTTTTCAGAGCTTTGAGACTCTAACATAATAATTCATGCAAAACTCTTCTAACACCTTCCGATGTGCATTACTGCATTGCAAACAGCATTTTATTCATGCACTTGACAATTTTTTAATGTTTGACAGAGTTTCAGTAACATTGCATCAAACCAGGTTTGTCCGGAGCAGAAACGCTGTTTTCAGAGCTTTGAGAGTCTAACATAATAATTCATGCAAAACTCTTCTAACACCTTCAGATGTGCATTACTGCATTGCAAACAGCATTTTATTCATGCACATGACAAACTTTTAATGTTTGACAGAGTTTCAGTAATATTGCATCAAACCAGGTCTGTCCGGAGCAGAAACGCTGTTTTCAGAGCTTTGAGACTCTAACATAATAATTCATGCAAAACTCTTCTAACACCTTCAGATGTGCATTACTGCATTGCAAACAGCATTTTATTCATGCACATGACAAACTTTTAATGTTTGACAGAGTTTCAGTAACATTGCATCAAACCAGGTTTGTCCTGAGCAGAAACGCTGTTTTCAGAGCTTTGAGACTCTAACATAATAATTCATGCAAAACTCTTCTAACACCTTCAGATGTGCATTACTGCATTGCAAACAGCATTTTATTCATGCACATGACAAACTTTTAATGTTTGACAGAGTTTCAGTAACATTGCATCAAACCAGGTTTGTCCGGAGCAGAAACGCTGTTTTCAGAGCTTTGAAACTCTAACATAATAATTCATGCAAAACTCTTCTAACACATTCAGATGTGCATTACTGCATTACAAATAGCATTTTATTCATGCACTTGACAAACTTTTAATGTTTGACAGAGTTTCAGTAACATTGCATCAAACCAGGTTTGTCCGGAGCAGAAACGCTGTTTTCAGAGCTTTGAAACTCTAACATAATAATTCATGCAAAACTCTTCTAACACATTCAGATGTGCATTACTGCATTACAAATAGCATTTTATTCATGCACTTGACAAACTTTTAATGTTTGACAGAGTTTCAGTAACATTGAATCAAACCAGGTTTGTCCGGAGCAGAAACGCTGTTTTCAGAGCTTTGAGACTCTAACATAATAATTCATGCAAAACTCTTCTAACACCTTCAGATGTGCAGTACTGCATTGCAAACAGCATTTTATTCATGCACATGACACATTTTTAATGTTTGACAGAGTTTCAGTAACATTGCATCAAACCAGGTTTGTCCGTAGCAGAAACGCTGTTTTCAGAGCTTTGAGACTCTAACATAATAATTCATGCAAAACTCTTCTAACACCTTCAGATGTGCATTACTGCATTACAAACAGCATTTTATTCATGCACTTGACAATTTTTTAATGTTTGACAAAGTTTCAGTAACATTGCATCAAACCAGGTTTGTCCGGAGCAGAAACGCTGTTTTCAGAGCTTTGAGACTCTAACATAATAATTCATGCAAAACTCTTCTAACACCTTCAGATGTGCAATACTGCATTGCAAACAGCATTTTATTCATGCACATGACAAACTTTTAATGTTTGACAGAGTTTCAGTAACATTGCATCAAACCAGGTTTGTCCGGAGCAGAAACGCTGTTTTCAGAGCTTTGAGACTCTAACATAATAATTCATGCAAAACTCTTCTAACACCTTCAGATGTGCATTACTGCATTACAAACAGCATTTTATTCATGCACTTGACAATTTTTTAATGTTTGACAAAGTTTCAGTAACATTGCATCAAACCAGGTTTGTCCGGAGCAGAAACGCTGTTTTCAGAGCTTTGAGACTCTAACATAATAATTCATGCAAAACTCTTCTAACACCTTCAGATGTGCAATACTGCATTGTAAACAGCATTTTATTCATGCACATGACAAACTTTTAATGTTTGACAGAGTTTCAGTAACATTGCATCAAACCAGGTTTGTCCGGAGCAGAAACGCTGTTTTCAGAGCTTTGAGACTCTAACATAATAATTCATGCAAAATTCTTCTAACACCTTCAGATGTGCATTACTGCATTGCAAACAGCATTTTATTCATGCACTTGACAATTTTTTAATGTTTGACAGAGTTTCAGTAACATTGCATCAAACCAGGTTTGTCCGGAGCAGAAACGCTGTTTTCAGAGCTTTGAGAGTCTAACATAATAATTCATGCAAAACTCTTCTAACACCTTCAGATGTGCATTACTGCATTGCAAACAGCATTTTATTCATGCACATGACAAACTTTTAATGTTTGACAGAGTTTCAGTAATATTGCATCAAACCAGGTCTGTCCGGAGCAGAAACGCTGTTTTCAGAGCTTTGAGACTCTAACATAATAATTCATGCAAAACTCTTCTAACACCTTCAGATGTGCATTACTGCATTGCAAACAGCATTTTATTCATGCACATGACAAACTTTTAATGTTTGACAGAGTTTCAGTAACATTGCATCAAACCAGGTTTGTCCTGAGCAGAAACACTGTTTTCAGAGCTTTGAAACTCTAACATAATAATTCATGCAAAACTCTTCTAACACATTCAGATGTGCATTACTGCATTACAAATAGCATTTTATTCATGCACTTGACAAACTTTTAATGTTTGACAGAGTTTCAGTAACATTGCATCAAACCAGGTTTGTCCGGAGCAGAAACGCTGTTTTCAGAGTTTTGAGACTCTAACATAATAATTCATGCAAAACTCTTCTAACACCTTCAGATGTGCATTACTGCATTGCAAACAGCATTTTATTCATGCACATGACAAACTTTTAATGTTTGACAGAGTTTCAGTAATATTGCATCAAACCAGGTTTGTCCGGAGCAGAAACGCTGTTTTCAGAGCTTTGAGACTCTAACATAATAATTCATGCAAAACTCTTCTAACACCTTCAGATGTGCAATACTGCATTGCAAACAGCATTTTATTCATGCACATGACAAACTTTTAATGTTTGACAGAGTTTCAGTAACATTGCATCAAACCAGGTTTGTCCGGAGCAGAAACGCTGTTTTCAGAGCTTTGAGACTCTAACATAATAATTCATGCAAAATTCTTCTAACACCTTCAGATGTGCATTACTGCATTGCAAACAGCATTTTATTCATGCACTTGACAATTTTTTAATGTTTGACAGAGTTTCAGTAACATTGCATCAAACCAGGTTTGTCCGGAGCAGAAACGCTGTTTTCAGAGCTTTGAGAGTCTAACATAATAATTCATGCAAAACTCTTCTAACACCTTCAGATGTGCATTACTGCATTGCAAACAGCATTTTATTCATGCACATGACAAACTTTTAATGTTTGACAGAGTTTCAGTAATATTGCATCAAACCAGGTCTGTCCGGAGCAGAAACGCTGTTTTCAGAGCTTTGAGACTCTAACATAATAATTTATGCAAAACTCTTCTAACACCTTCAGATGTGCATTACTGCATTGCAAATAGCATTTTATTCATGCACATGACAAACTTTTAATGTTTGACAGAGTTTAAGTAACATTGCATCAAACCAGGTTTGTCCGGAGCAGAAACGCTGTTTTCAGAGCTTTGAAACTCTAACATAATAATTCATGCAAAACTCTTCTAACACATTCAGATGTGCATTACTGCATTACAAATAGCATTTTATTCATGCACTTGACAAACTTTTAATGTTTGACAGAGTTTCAGTAACATTGCATCAAACCAGGTTTGTCCGGAGCAGAAACGCTGTTTTCAGAGCTTTGAGACTCTAACAAAATAATTCATGCAAAACTCTTCTAACACCTTCAGATGTGCAGTACTGCATTGCAAACAGCATTTTATTCATGCACATGACAAACTTTTAATGTTTGACAGAGTTTCAGTAATATTGCATCAAACCAGGTCTGTCCGGAGCAGAAACGCTGTTTTCAGAGCTTTGAGACTCTAACATAATAATTCATGCAAAACTCTTCTAACACCTTCAGATGTGCATTACTGCATTGCAAATAGCATTTTATTCATGCACATGACAAACTTTTAATGTTTGACAGAGTTTCAGTAACATTGCATTAAACCAGGTTTGTCCGGAGCAGAAACGCTGTTTTCAGAGCTTTGAGACTCTAACATAATAATTCATGCAAAACTCTTCTAACACCTTCAGATGTGCAATACTACGGTGACGCATTGCTGCCACACACTTATTTTTTTTCCCACTCAGCTATGTCGTTATAACGAGATCTTTTCTCGTAAAAACGACATCTTTTCTCGTTAAAACGACATATTTTCTCGTAAAAACGACATAATTTTCTCGTTAAAACGACATCTTTTCTCGTAATAACGAGATCTTTTCTCGTTAAAACGACATAATTTTCTCGTTAAAACGACATCTTTTTCTCGTAATAACGACATAATATGTCATACGATCTGACGTTCCTGTTATAGATGATATGATTATGTTATTGTGTATTATGCAAAGCGTTTGTCCACGCTGCCTTTTCCACAGTCCTGACATAAAGGAGGATGCACGCTGCTGGAGTTAGAATACACTAGCTATATATAGAAATAAACTGTTTTAATAATTTTAATGTATTGGTTTCAATTGTAGCTGCATGTTTATTAGGATTAATCTCCAATCTGCCCTCAGACCCAGAGGATTTAAGATGATCAGATCAAAACTGTTATTTCTGAATAATCGACTCTGAGCTTGGAATATTATTTGGATGAAAGTTTGATTTTACAGAAAATTTAAATACGATCATAAAGAAATAAAATAGAAATGACAAACGGTTTGGCTGCATTATGATAATAATAATTTCGTTCCTTTTCAAAAATGGACAAAATCAATGAAAAAAAAAATCAGTTTAGTATTTTTGTCTGTGGGTAAAAAGAGAGCTTATGCTTTAATAATTATATGTGGGCGGCAATGAAAAGTCACTTTTTTAACTCAACCTGTCTTCATGTCTATCGCATCATGCAGAATAAATACAAATACAAAAATACAAACAAATCTAGCTTAATTTCGTTTTTCTGTTTCTCAAACAAAACGAAATAATAATAATAATAATAATAATAATAATAATAATAGGCTATTATTATTATTATTATTATTATTATTATTATTAGGCCTATTATTATATTTTCCTTATTATGAATTCTATTTATTTATTTCTGCTCATATTTCGATTTGCTGTTAAATCAATCAAAAAGATTTTATAATAAAAATAATAATACGCCTAATAATAATCATAATAATAATAATAATAATAATAATAATAATAATAATAATAAGCATAATAACAATTTGAGTAGCCTATTATTATTATTATTTCATTTTGTTTGAGAAACGGAAAAACGAAAAGCTTGATTCTTCATATTTTTGTTCGTGGGTAAAACACATGAGCTTATTGCTTGAATATTAATTGAACATGCCTGGGCGGCCTTGATACTTATGATTATATACAAATTATACATTATTTATTATATATTATTAAATTTTATTTTTAGCTGAATCAAGCCACGAATCCGGTTTTTCATCTGGATTATAGCCTACTGTGGAAATATGCTGCGCTGGCTGTAAGCACAATGGTAGGTAACAGATAATGAACTCACACGGGAAAGACTGTACACTACCTCTTGTTGGATTTATACGAATTAAGTAAACACAATTTTGTTTTCGATTCTTTTATTGAAGTAGACCTTTCAAGCTGCATAGAGAGACATAAATTGCGAGAGCGCACCCTGTATTTTTACAAAGGCAATTTGTAACGTTTTGTTGTTATTGTGGAAGTACATAAAATAAAGCAGACATTTATATTTCATTCCTCTGTAATCACAAAGTAAGGGATCGCGCTGGTACCGCCGACCCGAAAAGTGCAGTGAGCTTTATATGAGACTTGCAAAGAAACGTTATTGTGACTAATTTGCAGGGCTGGGTTCTCCGAAACCACCTTAAGGCTACGTCGTTCTTAAGTTGTACCTTAAGAAGTACCTTATCGTTAATATGTGTTTTCCGAAACCTTCTTAGTTAAGTATACCTTCTGTAAGTCATACGTTCGTAAGGTTGGTCTGGAGCGCTCTTAGCTATACCTTACCGCTGCTGGCGGTTCATACCGCTAGTGGGCACCACGCAAAAAGCTTTTTTACATCGCAGTTTAATTACAAATAGAAAATTTTATATGAACATTTAATATAAAATCTGATTTAGTATTAAAATTGCATTTTTTACTTTAAAATTTTACACATAAAATACTTAAGTTGTTATAGCCTACACCCAGTGTCAAGTCAAGTCACCTTTATTTATATAGCGCTTTTAACAATACAGATTGTGTCAAAGCAACTGCACAGTATTTAAACAGCACAATAGTGTGTAAGTAACGCATTATTGTAAACAATCAATTTTCAGTAAAAGGCAGTTCATCAATGAATTCAGTGATATCATCATCCAGTTCAGTTCAAATAGTATACGGTATCGCTGGAAAGTGTCCCCAACTAAGCAAGCCAGAGGCGACAGCGGCAAGGAACCAAAACTCCACAGGTGACAGAAATGGAGAAAAAACCTTGGGAGAAACCAGGCTCAGTCGGGGGACCAGTTCTGGCCAGTGTATGGAAGTGTTTTCATTAATAAAGTTTCCATGGTTGTTAGCTTTTTTTAATTACTATCTCGAGGCACATCAGCGGGCGAACCATTTGACAGAAAAGGCTATGAGTCTATATAAAGAAAGATGAGTTTACACAAACTTTATAGCTATGGCAGCGAGACCTTGAGTACTTGTTTTAAATCAAAGACGGCGCCGTGCGTGGAGAGTAATAGTGTGTAATGCATACGCCAAAGTCCAATTTTGCATGCATATGATACGCCAATCCTTCCCATTAACTTCAATGGAGAGAGGATGCATACAAATACCACGCATCATCTTTTATATCATCTATATAAAAGATGATGCGTGGTATTTATACGCATCCTCTCTCCATTGAAGTTAATTGGAAGGATTGGCGTATCATATGCACGCAAAATTGGACTTTGGCTTATGCATTACACGCTATTGCAAAGTCGTGTTATTCGTACGCAAAATGATGAGAATAAGTTGAAACACATACACATGTATTTCTGCATGTACATATTTCATTGAGCCCCGATAAATGCAGTTTGTACTATTTCTAAAACGCTTCTTTATTAAAAAAAAAACATTGTTTTCTCAATACTTTACCTATACCGCTGTGAAAGAAAGAGCGCACAATCGATCACCGAGGCATCGATATCAACCTATTCAGCACCTCCACCATGGACAGCACCTGCTAAGGTCGCACTTAAGAAGGTTTACCTTATTAAGCAATATCCTAAGGTATAGTTTGGAGAACACAAGTAGGAAAGGTATAGCTGTAGTTAAGGTGTACCTTTTGAGTCTTCGTAGCACGCTAAGAGACAACGTTATCGGAGAACGCAGCCCAGAGCGGTACATCAGACGAACATTTATTCTGCATGATGGGACAGACCGTAAAGACAAGCTGAGTCGAAAAGTGGCTTTTCCGGGCCGCTCACGCACAAATATTATCTCTTTTCATGAAAAAAAAATCTGGCTTTATTTATTTTCATTTTTTAAACAGAACGAAATCATCATAATCATAACACGATCAAACCGTGTGTCATTTTTCTTTTATTTATTTCTGATACTATTTACATTTTCTGTAAAATCAAACTTTCATCCAAATAATATTCCAAGCTCAGAGTCAGAAATAACAGTTTTGATCTGATCATCTTAAATCCTCTGGGTCTGAGGGCAGATTAGTATGGAGATTAATCCTAATAAACATGCTGCTACAATTGAAACAATTACATTAAAATTATTAAAACAGTGTATTTCTATAGGCTATATATAGCTAGTGTATTCTAACTCCAGCAGCGTGCATCCTCCTTTAGGTCAGAACTGTGGCGAAGGCAGCGCGGACAAACGTTTAGCTCCCTCACATAATGTCTATAACAGGAACATCAGATCAGATCGTATGACATGATATGTCGTTATAACGAGAAAAAGATGTCGTTTTAACGAGAAAATTATGTCGTTTTTACGAGAAAAGATCTCGTTATTACGAGAAAAGATGTCGTTTTAACGAGATAATTATGTCGTTTTTACGAGAAAAGATGTCGTTTTAACGAGAAAAGATGTCGTTTTAACGAGAAAAGATGTCGTTTTTACGAGAAAAGATCTCGTTATAACGACATAGCTGAGTGGGAAAAAAATTAAGTGTGCGGCAGCAATGCGTCACCGTACAATACTGCATTGCAAACAGCATTTTATTCATGCACATGACAAACTTTTAATGTTTGACAGAGTTTCAGTAACATTGCATCAAACCAGGTTTGTCCGGAGCAGAAACGCTGTTTTCAGAGCTTTGAGACTCTAACATAATAATTCATGCAAAAATCTTCTAACACCTTCAGATGTGCATTACTGCATTGCAAACAGCATTTTATTCATGCACTTGACAATTTTTTAATGTTTGACAGAGTTTCAGTAACATTGCATCAAACCAGGTTTGTCCGGAGCAGAAACGCTGTTTTCAGAGCTTTGAGAGTCTAACATAATAATTCATGCAAAACTCTTCTAACACCTTCAGATGTGCATTACTGCATTGCAAACAGCATTTTATTCATGCACATGAAAAACTTTTAATGTTTGACAGAGTTTCAGTAATATTGCATCAAACCAGGTCTGTCCGGAGCAGAAACGCTGTTTTCAGAGCTTTGAGACTCTAACATAATAATTCATGCAAAACTCTTCTAACACCTTCCGATGTGCATTACTGCATTGCAAACAGCATTTTATTCATGCACATGACAAACTTTTAATGTTTGACAGAGTTTTAGTAACATTGCATCAAACCAGGTTTGTCCTGAGCAGAAACGCTGTTTTCAGAGCTTTGAGACTTTAACATAATAATTCATGCAAAATTCTTCTAACACCTTCAGATGTGCATTACTGCATTGCAAACAGCATTTTATTCATGCACTTGACAATTTTTTAATGTTTGACAGAGTTTCAGTAACATTGCAACAAACCAGGTTTGTCCGGAGCAGAAACGCTGTTTTCAGAGCTTTGAGAGTCTAACATAATAATTCATGCAAAACTCTTCTAACACCTTCAGATGTGCATTACTGCATTGCAAACAGCATTTTATTCATGCACATGACAAATTTTTAATGTTTGACAGAGTTTCAGTAATATTGCATCAAACCAGGTCTGTCCGGAGCAGAAACGCTGTTTTCAGAGCTTTGAGACTCTAACATAATAATTCATGCAAAACTCTTCTAACACCTTCAGATGTGCATTACTGCATTGCAAACAGCATTTTATTCATGCACATGACAAACTTTTAATGTTTGACAGAGTTTCAGTAACATTGCATCAAACCAGGTTTGTCCTGAGCAGAAACGCTGTTTTCAGAGCTTTGAGACTCTAACATAATAATTCATGCAAAACTCTTCTAACACCTTCAGATGTGCATTACTGCATTGCAAACAGCATTTTATTCATGCACATGACAAACTTTTAATGTTTGACAGAGTTTCAGTAACATTGCATCAAACCAGGTTTGTCCGGAGCAGAAACGCTGTTTTCAGAGCTTTGAAACTCTAACATAATAATTCATGCAAAACTCTTCTAACACATTCAGATGTGCATTACTGCATTACAAATAGCATTTTATTCATGCACTTGACAAACTTTTAATGTTTGACAGAGTTTCAGTAACATTGCATCAAACCAGGTTTGTCCTGAGCAGAAACGCTGTTTTCAGAGCTTTGAAACTCTAACATAATAATTCATGCAAAACTCTTCTAACACCTTCAGATGTGCATTACTGCATTACAAATAGCATTTTATTCATGCACTTGACAAACTTTTAATGTTTGACAAAGTTTCAGTAACATTGCATCAAACCAGGTTTGTCCGGAGCAGAAACGCTGTTTTCAGAGCTTTGAGACTTTAACATAATAATTCATGCAAAATTCTTCTAACACCTTCAGATGTGCATTACTGCATTGCAAACAGCATTTTATTCATGCACTTGACAATTTTTTAATGTTTGACAGAGTTTCAGTAACATTGCATCAAACCAGGTTTGTCCGGAGCAGAAACGCTGTTTTCAGAGCTTTGAGAGTCTAACATAATAATTCATGCAAAACTCTTCTAACACCTTCAGATGTGCATTACTGCATTGCAAACAGCATTTTATTCATGCACATGACAAATTTTTAATGTTTGACAGAGTTTCAGTAATATTGCATCAAACCAGGTCTGTCCGGAGCAGAAACGCTGTTTTCAGAGCTTTGAGACTCTAACATAATAATTCATGCAAAACTCTTCTAACACCTTCAGATGTGCATTACTGCATTGCAAACAGCATTTTATTCATGCACATGACAAACTTTTAATGTTTGACAGAGTTTCAGTAACATTGCATCAAACCAGGTTTGTCCTGAGCAGAAACGCTGTTTTCAGAGCTTTGAGACTCTAACATAATAATTCATGCAAAACTCTTCTAACACCTTCAGATGTGCATTACTGCATTGCAAACAGCATTTTATTCATGCACATGACAAACTTTTAATGTTTGACAGAGTTTCAGTAACATTGCATCAAACCAGGTTTGTCCGGAGCAGAAACGCTGTTTTCAGAGCTTTGAAACTCTAACATAATAATTCATGCAAAACTCTTCTAACACATTCAGATGTGCATTACTGCATTACAAATAGCATTTTATTCATGCACTTGACAAACGTTTAATGTTTGACAGAGTTTCAGTAACATTGCATCAAACCAGGTTTGTCCTGAGCAGAAACGCTGTTTTCAGAGCTTTGAAACTCTAACATAATAATTCATGCAAAACTCTTCTAACACCTTCAGATGTGCATTACTGCATTACAAATAGCATTTTATTCATGCACTTGACAAACTTTTAATGTTTGACAGAGTTTCAGTAACATTGCATCAAACCAGGTTTGTCCGGAGCAGAAACGCTGTTTTCAGAGCTTTGAGACTCTAACATAATAATTCATGCAAAACTCTTCTAACACCTTCAGATGTGCAGTACTGCATTGCAAACAGCATTTTATTCATGCACATGACACATTTTTAATGTTTGACAGAGTTTCAGTAACATTGCATCAAACCAGGTTTGTCCGTAGCAGAAACGCTGTTTTCAGAGCTTTGAGACTCTAACATAATAATTCATGCAAAACTCTTCTAACACCTTCCGATGTGCATTACTGCATTGCAAACAGCATTTTATTCATGCACTTGACAATTTTTTAATGTTTGACAGAGTTTCAGTAACATTGCATCAAACCAGGTTTGTCCGGAGCAGAAACGCTGTTTTCAGAGCTTTGAGAGTCTAACATAATAATTCATGCAAAACTCTTCTAACACCTTCAGATGTGCATTACTGCATTGCAAACAGCATTTTATTCATGCACATGACAAACTTTTAATGTTTGACAGAGTTTCAGTAATATTGCATCAAACCAGGTCTGTCCGGAGCAGAAACGCTGTTTTCAGAGCTTTGAGACTCTAACATAATAATTCATGCAAAACTCTTCTAACACCTTCAGATGTGCATTACTGCATTGCAAACAGCATTTTATTCATGCACATGACAAACTTTTAATGTTTGACAGAGTTTCAGTAACATTGCATCAAACCAGGTTTGTCCTGAGCAGAAACGCTGTTTTCAGAGCTTTGAGACTCTAACATAATAATTCATGCAAAACTCTTCTAACACCTTCAGATGTGCATTACTGCATTGCAAACAGCATTTTATTCATGCACATGACAAACTTTTAATGTTTGACAGAGTTTCAGTAACATTGCATCAAACCAGGTTTGTCCGGAGCAGAAACGCTGTTTTCAGAGCTTTGAAACTCTAACATAATAATTCATGCAAAACTCTTCTAACACATTCAGATGTGCATTACTGCATTACAAATAGCATTTTATTCATGCACTTGACAAACTTTTAATGTTTGACAGAGTTTCAGTAACATTGCATCAAACCAGGTTTGTCCGGAGCAGAAACGCTGTTTTCAGAGCTTTGAAACTCTAACATAATAATTCATGCAAAACTCTTCTAACACATTCAGATGTGCATTACTGCATTACAAATAGCATTTTATTCATGCACTTGACAAACTTTTAATGTTTGACAGAGTTTCAGTAACATTGAATCAAACCAGGTTTGTCCGGAGCAGAAACGCTGTTTTCAGAGCTTTGAGACTCTAACATAATAATTCATGCAAAACTCTTCTAACACCTTCAGATGTGCAGTACTGCATTGCAAACAGCATTTTATTCATGCACATGACACATTTTTAATGTTTGACAGAGTTTCAGTAACATTGCATCAAACCAGGTTTGTCCGTAGCAGAAACGCTGTTTTCAGAGCTTTGAGACTCTAACATAATAATTCATGCAAAACTCTTCTAACACCTTCAGATGTGCATTACTGCATTACAAACAGCATTTTATTCATGCACTTGACAATTTTTTAATGTTTGACAAAGTTTCAGTAACATTGCATCAAACCAGGTTTGTCCGGAGCAGAAACGCTGTTTTCAGAGCTTTGAGACTCTAACATAATAATTCATGCAAAACTCTTCTAACACCTTCAGATGTGCAATACTGCATTGCAAACAGCATTTTATTCATGCACATGACAAACTTTTAATGTTTGACAGAGTTTCAGTAACATTGCATCAAACCAGGTTTGTCCGGAGCAGAAACGCTGTTTTCAGAGCTTTGAGACTCTAACATAATAATTCATGCAAAACTCTTCTAACACCTTCAGATGTGCATTACTGCATTACAAACAGCATTTTATTCATGCACTTGACAATTTTTTAATGTTTGACAAAGTTTCAGTAACATTGCATCAAACCAGGTTTGTCCGGAGCAGAAACGCTGTTTTCAGAGCTTTGAGACTCTAACATAATAATTCATGCAAAACTCTTCTAACACCTTCAGATGTGCAATACTGCATTGTAAACAGCATTTTATTCATGCACATGACAAACTTTTAATGTTTGACAGAGTTTCAGTAACATTGCATCAAACCAGGTTTGTCCGGAGCAGAAACGCTGTTTTCAGAGCTTTGAGACTCTAACATAATAATTCATGCAAAATTCTTCTAACACCTTCAGATGTGCATTACTGCATTGCAAACAGCATTTTATTCATGCACTTGACAATTTTTTAATGTTTGACAGAGTTTCAGTAACATTGCATCAAACCAGGTTTGTCCGGAGCAGAAACGCTGTTTTCAGAGCTTTGAGAGTCTAACATAATAATTCATGCAAAACTCTTCTAACACCTTCAGATGTGCATTACTGCATTGCAAACAGCATTTTATTCATGCACATGACAAACTTTTAATGTTTGACAGAGTTTCAGTAATATTGCATCAAACCAGGTCTGTCCGGAGCAGAAACGCTGTTTTCAGAGCTTTGAGACTCTAACATAATAATTCATGCAAAACTCTTCTAACACCTTCAGATGTGCATTACTGCATTGCAAACAGCATTTTATTCATGCACATGACAAACTTTTAATGTTTGACAGAGTTTCAGTAACATTGCATCAAACCAGGTTTGTCCTGAGCAGAAACACTGTTTTCAGAGCTTTGAAACTCTAACATAATAATTCATGCAAAACTCTTCTAACACATTCAGATGTGCATTACTGCATTACAAATAGCATTTTATTCATGCACTTGACAAACTTTTAATGTTTGACAGAGTTTCAGTAACATTGCATCAAACCAGGTTTGTCCGGAGCAGAAACGCTGTTTTCAGAGTTTTGAGACTCTAACATAATAATTCATGCAAAACTCTTCTAACACCTTCAGATGTGCATTACTGCATTGCAAACAGCATTTTATTCATGCACATGACAAACTTTTAATGTTTGACAGAGTTTCAGTAATATTGCATCAAACCAGGTTTGTCCGGAGCAGAAACGCTGTTTTCACAGCTTTGAGACTCTAGTAGATGTGCATTACTGCATTACAAATAGCATTTTATTCATGCACTTGACAAACTTTTAATGTTTGACAGAGTTTCAGTAACATTGCATCAAACCAGGTTTGTCCGGAGCAGAAACGCTGTTTTCAGAGCTTTGAGACTCTAACATAATAATTCATGCAAAACTCTTCTAACACCTTCAGATGTGCAGTACTGCATTGCAAACAGCATTTTATTCATGCACATGACAAACTTTTAATGTTTGACAGAGTTTCAGTAATATTGCATCAAACCAGGTCTGTCCGGAGCAGAAACGCTGTTTTCAGAGCTTTGAGACTCTAACATAATAATTCATGCAAAACTCTTCTAACACCTTCAGATGTGCATTACTGCATTGCAAATAGCATTTTATTCATGCACATGACAAACTTTTAATGTTTGACAGAGTTTAAGTAACATTGCATCAAACCAGGTTTGTCCGGAGCAGAAACGCTGTTTTCAGAGCTTTGAAACTCTAACATAATAATTCATGCAAAACTCTTCTAACACATTCAGATGTGCATTACTGCATTACAAATAGCATTTTATTCATGCACTTGACAAACTTTTAATGTTTGACAGAGTTTCAGTAACATTGCATCAAACCAGGTTTGTCCGGAGCAGAAACGCTGTTTTCAGAGCTTTGAGACTCTAACAAAATAATTCATGCAAAACTCTTCTAACACCTTCAGATGTGCAGTACTGCATTGCAAACAGCATTTTATTCATGCACATGACAAACTTTTAATGTTTGACAGAGTTTCAGTAATATTGCATCAAACCAGGTCTGTCCGGAGCAGAAACGCTGTTTTCAGAGCTTTGAGACTCTAACATAATAATTCATGCAAAACTCTTCTAACACCTTCAGATGTGCATTACTGCATTGCAAATAGCATTTTATTCATGCACATGACAAACTTTTAATGTTTGACAGAGTTTCAGTAACATTGCATTAAACCAGGTTTGTCCGGAGCAGAAACGCTGTTTTCAGAGCTTTGAGACTCTAACATAATAATTCATGCAAAACTCTTCTAACACCTTCAGATGTGCAATACTGCATTGCAAACAGCATTTTATTCATGCACATGACAAACTTTTAATGTTTGACAGAGTTTCAGTAACATTGCATCAAACCAGGTTTGTCCGGAGCAGAAACGCTGTTTTCAGAGCTTTGAGACTCTAACATAATAATTCATGCAAAATTCTTCTAACACCTTCAGATGTGCATTACTGCATTGCAAACAGCATTTTATTCATGCACTTGACAATTTTTTAATGTTTGACAGAGTTTCAGTAACATTGCATCAAACCAGGTTTGTCCGGAGCAGAAACGCTGTTTTCAGAGCTTTGAGAGTCTAACATAATAATTCATGCAAAACTCTTCTAACACCTTCAGATGTGCATTACTGCATTGCAAACAGCATTTTATTCATGCACATGAAAAACTTTTAATGTTTGACAGAGTTTCAGTAATATTGCATCAAACCAGGTCTGTCCGGAGCAGAAACGCTGTTTTCAGAGCTTTGAGACTCTAACATAATAATTCATGCAAAACTCTTCTAACACCTTCCGATGTGCATTACTGCATTGCAAACAGCATTTTATTCATGCACATGACAAACTTTTAATGTTTGACAGAGTTTCAGTAACATTGCATCAAACCAGGTTTGTCCTGAGCAGAAACGCTGTTTTCAGAGCTTTGAGACTCTAACATAATAATTCATGCAAAACTCTTCTAACACCTTCAGTTGTGCATTACTGCATTGCAAACAGCATTTTATTCATGCACATGACAAACTTTTAATGTTTGACAAAGTTTCAGTAACATTGCATCAAACCAGGTTTGTCCGGAGCAGAAACGCTGTTTTCAGAGCTTTGAGACTCTAACATAATAATTCATGCAAAACTCTTCTAACACCTTCAGTTGTGCATTACTGCATTGCAAACAGCATTTTATTCATGCACATGACAAACTTTTAATGTTTGACAAAGTTTCAGTAACATTGCATCAAACCAGGTTTGTCCGGAGCAGAAACGCTGTTTTCAGAGCTTTGAGACTCTAACATAATAATTCATGCAAAATTCTTCTAACACCTTCAGATGTGCATTACTGCATTGCAAACAGCATTTTATTCATGCACTTGACAATTTTTTAATGTTTGACAGAGTTTCAGTAACATTGCATCAAACCAGGTTTGTCCGGAGCAGAAACGCTGTTTTCAGAGCTTTGAGAGTCTAACATAATAATTCATGCAAAACTCTTCTAACACCTTCAGATGTGCATTACTGCATTGCAAACAGCATTTTATTCATGCACATGACACATTTTTAATGTTTGACAGAGTTTCAGTAATATTGCATCAAACCAGGTCTGTCCGGAGCAGAAACGCTGTTTTCAGAGCTTTGAGACTCTAACATAATAATTCATGCAAAACTCTTCTAACACCTTCAGATGTGCATTACTGCATTGCAAACAGCATTTTATTCATGCACATGACAAACTTTTAATGTTTGACAGAGTTTCAGTAACATTGCATCAAACCAGGTTTGTCCTGAGCAGAAACGCTGTTTTCAGAGCTTTGAGACTCTAACATAATAATTCATGCAAAACTCTTCTAACACCTTCAGATGTGCATTACTGCATTGCAAACAGCATTTTATTCATGCACATGACAAATTTTTAATGTTTAACAGAGTTTCAGTAACATTGCATCAAACCAGGTTTGTCCGGAGCAGAAACGCTGTTTTCAGAGCTTTGAAACTCTAACATAATAATTCATGCAAAACTCTTCTAACACCTTCAGATGTGCAGTACTGCATTGCAAACAGCATTTTATTCATGCACATGACAAACTTTTAATGTTTGACAGAGTTTCAGTAATATTGCATCAAACCAGGTCTGTCCGGAGCAGAAACGCTGTTTTCAGAGCTTTGAGACTCTAACATAATAATTCATGCAAAACTCTTCTAACACCTTCAGATGTGCATTACTGCATTGCAAATAGCATTTTATTCATGCACATGACAAACTTTTAATGTTTGACAGAGTTTCAGTAATATTGCATCAAACCAGGTCTGTCCGGAGCAGAAACGCTGTTTTCAGAGCTTTGAGACTCTAACATAATAATTCATGCAAAACTCTTCTAACAGTTTCAGATGTGCATTACTGCATTGCAAACAGCATTTTATTCATGCACATGACACATTTTTAATGTTTGACAGAGTTTCAGTAACATTGCATCAAACCAGGTTTGTCCGGAGCAGAAACGCTGTTTTCAGAGCTTTGAGACTCTAACATAATAATTCATGCAAAACTCTTCTAACACCTTCAGATGTGCATTACTGCATTACAAACAGCATTTTATTCATGCACTTGACAATTTTTTAATGTTTGACAAAGTTTCAGTAACATTGCATCAAACCAGGTTTGTCCGGAGCAGAAACGCTGTTTTCAGAGCTTTGAGACTCTAACATAATAATTCATGCAAAACTCTTCTAACACCTTCAGATGTGCAGTACTGCATTGCAAACAGCATTTTATTCATGCACATGACAAACTTTTAATGTTTGACAGAGTTTCAGTAATATTGCATCAAACCAGGTCTGTCCGGAGCAGAAACGCTGTTTTCAGAGCTTTGAGACTCTAACATAATAATTCATGCAAAACTCTTCTAACACCTTCAGATGTGCATTACTGCATTGCAAATAGCATTTTATTCATGCACATGACAAACTTTTAATGTTTGACAGAGTTTCAGTAACATTGCATTAAACCAGGTTTGTCCGGAGCAGAAACGCTGTTTTCAGAGCTTTGAGACTCTAACATAATAATTCATGCAAAACTCTTCTAACACCTTCAGATGTGCAATACTGCATTGCAAACAGCATTTTATTCATGCACTTGACAATTTTTTAATGTTTGACAAAGTTTCAGTAATGTAGAGAATTTTGGTTAGCTCAAAGAATTTAAGATGATCAATATATGTGTGTATATGCATGAGACTGTTCCTCTCATCACATATACACTGCAAACTCCACCAGGTCTTATAACCAATGAATAGGATGAAATGAGTTATTTAAAACATACATTTCAGTCAGGGAAAGTAGTTTAACTCACAGGAAATCGTGTATAATAATCGTCATTAAATATACGAAATTTCCAGTTTCTGATCAGTAACAGTAATAATGATATCGACTGGTTTCTTTGTCCAGTGATATCCATTACTCTGACGTTGGCCCGTCGTCACGGCAACGCACTTCTACTAACCAGAACGGAGTTAAAACAATTGAACAGAATAGGGCTTAAGGTAGCAATATGAGATCGAAACAGTTTAAGTGACTTTGTAATGTAAGCATTCAGCACAGAGAATCATTATATGTGAATATATGGTTGTTTATTAAACTATTCTACTTACAAACGATCGCACATAGACAAACGTACATAAAACACAAATAGACAGAGAACGCGCGAGAGAGAGAGAGTAAGAGAGAGAGAGAGAGAGAGAGAGAGAGAGAGAGAGTAAGAGAGAGAGAGAGACAGAAAGTGAGTTTGCAAAGGGACAGGAATGAAACGGTTCTGAACATCCTGAAATCGTTTCTTTTATAAAACGCCTTAAACGCAGCTATCTACGTTTGTAGAAAGGACGGATACTTGCAAGCTTGTTGTTGTTGTGCATTGTTCCGTTTGTGTTCAGTTCAGAAAGTCCTTTCCAGTATTGCAGGCCTCATCATCTCCTCCGCTAGGTGAGATCCCCCCCCCCCCCCCATGGATCTGGGGGGAGGTGCGGGTGATGTGTCTTTGTGTCCCGAAGGCAAGAGCAAAAGAGAGATGAGGCAAGGTTTATAAACCTGTAGGTCGTTCACGCCCACAGTTGGACCTTGTCCAATCCGGTTGATCTGAGTTTTGGAGGGAAGATTGAAAGTCTTTGTCTCTCACAATGGGGTTTCGCATGTGAAAGCTGATTGGTTGTTTGGCCACAAAACTTTCAAAAGTTCAATAATACCTATAAAGCAAGGAGTTATTAAGATGCCACAAACATTAACATTTAGGGAATAATAAATGCTGCTCATAGACACCAAACATGATCTATGTATCTTCTCGTTTGACTGAGTGATTCTAAATGTGAGAGTCTTAGCATGCACAATAATTCACCTATTGCGGATTAATGTTTGAGGCCGACATACATAACAGAAACAACAATATAAGAAAAGGTAACACATTGATACATGTACATTTCTATATAACTGTATGTGGGACTGCATGTCTGAATAAGGAAAGTCTATCTTTCCCTGAATTCCTGTAGGAGTCTTATCTTGATGGTGGGGGGATGAGCTAGATAGTGACCAAAGGTCTGGCTCATAGCACATAGGTGTTAATCATGGGGGAGAAGTCATTTAAGGAATATAACTAGTTATTTCATGTCTGATGGCTCCAGGCACTACATATCCCCTCTTTCGAACGTTGTTGTCCGTCCAACAGACAACAGCGAGCGACGTCAAAGGTGCGGAACAATCAGGCATGCACCCGGCACTCATGGCTGGAAGAGAGAGGTGGCTCTCTGGAGGTTGGTGCTTCAAGGAGTGGCTGTGGTGCCGTGGTCGACGTTATCAGGTGTGATAATGTAGACAGTGGCAAGGTATGGGTCCTCGAGCTTTGTGCAACAGGTGTCGAGGCACTGTCACTTGTCATCCTGACCCAGGTTGGTCTGTGTCAGGTGGTTGTTATCTAGTATCTGTGGTCCCTGCAGTCTGGAATCGCTGGTTGGACTCTCACTTGTGAGAGGGCAGGTAGTTCCAGCAGGTGTCTGTTATCCCGCTGTTTTGCTCAAATGTCATCAGGCGTCTGATGTTGGGGGTGTCGACACTGACTTGAGCGGGTCTGAGTGGTGTTGGTAGGGGTTTTGCTGTTGGGCCTGTGGGCCCGTTGCTCCATTCAACATTGTCTGGCTGCTCCTGAGGTGTCGGCTGGTCTCATGGGATGCTTTTTCCTTTTAGGAAGTCTAATGCGGTGTTGCGTTGGGCAGGGAGTCAGAAGTTGATCTTTCAGTACTTCTCAGTGGAGTTTCATTCAAGGAGCTCTTTGTTAGCATCAGAAACTCTGTTCTGGAAAAGCAGGCGTGTCCAGCTGTCCTTGTGGGTGTCGGTTAACTTTGGTACTCGGAGACTTGCAGGTTCAGTTCATTTACCTCCTGTCTGAGGCCCTTGGGGGTGTGGGCCAAGGAGAAGACGATGCTGCTCAGCTCCTGGTTGTCCAGGCTGGATGTGAGTTGTCCATTTGTCGCAGTCCTGCTGTTCCTTTCTCTGCCATTGCAGGCCGTTGGCTGCTTTAGGCTGAAGGATGCCGTTCTCTGTACTCTGCTGAGTCTCCAGTTGGTCCTGGTGAGTGGCAGGGCTGGATGTCCGAGACACGCTGGTTCACAGTTCCTATTGTGAATCTCGCTGGCTGCGGCATGCTTTTGGCTACCTGCGCTCTTTGGATGCAGGTGTCGCACTCGGGCATGTTTCACTGAAGTACTGGTGAGCAGTGTAGGTGGTTACACGGGTGGTCTCTTAGTTGACACGGGTGTCGTTTCTGGTGCCATCTGGTGGTAAACGTTCACAGATGTTTCTCGTCGACTGACTGCTTTGCATCGTAGAGAGGCTGTGTCGTTTGAAATCCGCTGGTTTCGAGCTGGCATCAAACTTAGCATATTCTGATGTCCTCTGTCACTGCATGCTTGGCAGTGCGCCACTTTGCGTTGGTAGTGGCTTTGGTACTCTGGTGTATTCTGCACGGTGCATCTTGGGCATACATCAGCAATGACCCCCCTTTGTTCCTGGAAAGCTGGGAGCTGTGGCGGTGTTTGGTTATCAGGAACAAATGTGAGGATGTGTCATCTAGATGCCGCATGTGTGTGACATCACTGAGTTGTTTTCGGCTTAGTGCCTTAGTGTGGTCGGACAGTGCAAGGTTGAGTGTCAGCATTGGCAGAGGCTGCTTTAGCAGAGCTATTTTGTAGGTGGAGCCAGTGTGCATGGGTGTGATGCAGTCGGCGTAGCAGCGTGAGGGGTTTGCTTGTGGCTTAGAAGCGATGCTTGGGTTGGGTGGGTGGGTTTTTTGTTGTTGAAAACCTTAGGCAGCCACAAAATCCCTCAGTTTTTTTTTTTTCCTGGGCCTTTCACTGTTTTTCCACGAATAGCATGTAATGTTCCTATTGTGATGGCAATGCTTGTCTGAAGCAGGTGTTGATGCTCGGCTCTTTCAAACTGAGTGTTGTTGTTTGAAACTGAGCTTAGTCTACTTGGGTCTATGCAGGTTAGCAATTTTAAGAGGGAGTTCTTGTGAGTCGCTGCGACACAAGGGTTGATCCGATTGCCGTCACTCGTGCTGTGATGTCATGTGGCCCGGCTTAAGGTGTTGCAGTGGGACAGGCTTGTCGTTTTCCACTAGGTACCTGCTCTGGGCGTGTCTTGCCTCGCTCTTTGGTCTATAAGCACATGGGTTGTGTGCGTGGGACCCTTGGTCTGCAGGCATTGATAGTTATAAACATCACACGTTGGTGGCAGGTCTCTGTGATTCCCTCTGTCTTTTGGTGCGATTGGCACATCGCTGGATGGTTTGTGCAGCGCAGCTGTTGTCATCTGGGTGCTGGGCTCTGCTGAGAGCCTTGTACATGACATTAGTTCTGCATCATCGTCATATGTGGAGAGCAGCTTGGCACCACTTCTGAGTGGCCATTTTCCCTTAGGCTCTTCATGACGGAATTGTTTAAAGTCTTTGAAATACCTGAATGGTATGTACACTGCAAAAGATTACTTTTCAGAAAGGGGGTGTGGCTTCTAGAGTGGGCACTGCTTCACTTATTCCATTGAATGTGTGTGCAGCATTAGGGTTTTAGCCACACTGTGTTTTGAGCCGAACAGTGACCCCTTTTGGTGAATGCAGGTAGTTCGTTCGCCAGAGTGTAAACATCTGGGAGTAATCTTATCTAGCAAGGCTTTCTCGCAGTTGAGGGAGTATCGTAGGGCTGTGAGAAACAGGACGTAGCAGGTTTTGCATTGTCTATTCCAGGTTAAGTTCAGAGCACAGGTGTCCTCAGTGTTGGCCTGCACTGATCTCAGATCACTCCCACACAGTGATGTCGCTGCGTGTTCAGCTCCCATACACCACTGTATGTTTGTTCACCTTGGTCAGTCAGACGTCCCCCCTTGGCATGGGGCAGCTGGACAATCACTTTGCTAATCTTTATTGCCTTCTGGTGCTTGGCTGTTTTCCGGCGGTCTGTAGAGTCCGCTGAATCGAGCAACCGCTGTACGGAAGAAGGCTGTAGCATTTGGGTGGTGACTCACAGTGTGATGTGGATATCTGAGGGGAAAGATTTTCTGGCGTTGATGCCATCTTCCCTTGGTGCCTGTCGCGTTGTCTCACGTAGGCTTAGATGCTGGTCGTAGCAGTCGTGTTCTTAGCTGCTGTATTCAGTTTTGACAGTTTTGACTGCTGGGACAAATGGCTGGGGTCCTGTTAGCTGGAGGTGGAGCTAAGCAGATCTGTCTCGTGGTCACACTGGGCAATGTTCTTGCTTAAGAGTCAATGTTTTGCAGACAGGCGTGTGTTGTGGCCTACTGCAGTGTTCAGGAAGACAGCGTTTTGTGGTGACAGCTGTCAGATTCCCGGCCAGCTTGCTGGCGTGTGAGGTGTGAACAGTGGGCTGTTAAGCCCGGGAGAGATTTTGTGTTGAGCTCTCCTGTTTGTTCATATTGTTATCTGCAAGAATTTGAGTTCTTTAAGGTGTGCTGGGTTCATTGTAAAGAGAGCTTCCGCTGTTTAGGAGTGTTCTCCTGTACTGCTCTCTGCGCTCAGGCTGTGGGGGTGTTGCAGGCGTGTCTTGAAGCTTTTCTCCTCTCTCCTCGTGTAGGTCCTTGTCCTCTTCATCCGCTATCTCTGAACATCCAGATGGTCTAGGCGGTTCTGCGCGCTGTCCTGGTTCCGTCGTGGGTGAAGCTTTCTCCGCTGCGGCTTTAGTCAGACGATCTTGTTGAGGGCGTGGTCACTGATGGTCCGGGCTGTAGATGAGTTGATTGGTTCTCTGCAGCCGTAGCTCTTGACTGGATCGTGATCCATTCGCCTGTGTGCGTGGTCGTCCGGCTGTTCTCCGCTCAGGGGCTGTAGTCACTAGACCCAGGGCAGGATGGCATCTTTGCCTTGTCTGGACTGGATGGCGAGACTGGATGGTGACATGTTGACACAAATAGAGAGGGAGAGACAAAGCACAACGAGCCAATGCAAGTCCGTACAGAACTAATGAGCTAAAATGTTGTTATGTGTTGCGCACTTAACTGATGTCATCAGATGGTGACGCAAACTAAACGCTTATTATCCTAGCTGTAAAGAAGGGGTCAGATAGTTTGTGTGGGTAAACACAGGAACCTATGAGTAAACTTAATGATGAGCGATTAACTTTAGAGCTATTCAGTTCATCGGTGTAGTTACCAAAAGATTTCACTGATGTTCAGACAGGTTCAGTCTCTAATAGGGAGAAAAATAAGAACAAAATCCATCAGAAAGAGAGGTATAAAGGGTTAAAGCAAAAGAGAGAAAGTGAGCTGACTGCCAGCCCTGAGGTCAGTGACGGGGCCCACCGTGTGGGGGCGCTATGGAGTCGTCACACCTGGGAAATGGCAGAGCTGAGAGAGCAAAAGAGAGAAAGGCCCCCCTGGGATGGGCCGAATTACCCGGGGTAGAGAGAGTGCAACTTGATCGATTTGGTCAAAGTTTAAATTTAAATCAAGACTGTTTAATCAAAAATTTAAAATGAGCAAATACAATTATAATTGCTAAAGGGAGAGTTGAATCTAAGGCGGTGAAATAATTAAAATTAAATCACACACACAAAAAAAAAAAAACATACATTATGTTAATTATCATTATGGTTTAAATAACAATAATTAATAATGTAACATCAAAAGGAAAAGAGAAGGGAGAGACTGACTGGGACTATCTATAAGCGTTGTTGCTCAAAGAAAAAAAATAAAATAAAATAAAAAAAATAATATGAAATCAGGCATAGGTATTGGAAGAGGTTTTAGACAGACTTCTATCTTTTAATAGAAGGAAATACCTTTTATGCGGGATTTCAGATTCCACCTTGTGTGGATTTGAACGCGCATCTAAGCGCAGTTACCATGGCGATGCGTGATCGCGGGTGTATCTTTCTTGTGTCCGTTTTACTGAACACAGGTACATGTGTTTTGCAAACTTTAACTTAATAGGATGCTTACACTATTAAAAGGTTGCTTAGTTACGATGCGTGCACCTTGATCTTGAGTCAGCCTGCTGACACAAGACTTGTGTGTGCTTTGCACAAAACAAATAAATAACACTCGATCAAGATTTGTACAGTAATAACGCGAAGTTGTTTACTATATTAAATCTATTCGACGAGCAAACGGGGTCAACCTGATCAGTTAGCTAAGCTGAGGTTTTAACCCAAAGGAGCAAGATAGCTGATTAGCATTGGAGTGCACATCAATGGCTAACCTATCTACACTCAAAATATAAAGATATGGCCATTGTAAGGTGAAAGAGGAACATCGCTCAATCAGCTTCTTCACGCAAAAATAGAGGTTTTCTTCGCTCAATTTAGGGTGGCTTTAGGACGCTCTATAAAAGATTTCTTCGTTTTATAGGGTCAATATATAAACTGCAGTTAAGTTACATCTTCAACAGCGGTTTAGTCTCTCTGTGCGAGAGGCTCAAACATCTGTGAAGGTGTTAAAGGTGGGCTTGGCCACACCGTTCTAACACACACACACACAAACAAAAGAGACGCGAGTCGTGAGCCGAGTTTGAATACACAAGCATGCAGACACACAAATTATTCCTGAGCTGCTCACATCACATAGTTTAAAACTGCCCCGCATTCTAACGCCAATTAATGTAGAGAATTTTGGTTAGCTCAAAGAATTTAAGATGATCAATATATGTGTGTATATGCATGAGACTGTTCCTCTCATCACATATACACTGCAAACTCCACCAGGTCTTATAACCAATGAATAGGATGAAATGAGTTATTTAAAACATACATTTCAGTCAGGGAAAGTAGTTTAACTCACAGGAAATCGTGTATAATAATCGTCATTAAATATACGAAATTTCCAGTTTCTGATCAGTAACAGTAATAATGATATCGACTGGTTTCTTTGTCCAGTGATATCCATTACTCTGACGTTGGCCCGTCGTCACGGCAACGCACTTCTACTAACCAGAACGGAGTTAAAACAATTGAACAGAATAGGGCTTAAGGTAGCAATATGAGATCGAAACAGTTTAAGTGACTTTGTAATGTAAGCATTCAGCACAGAGAATCATTATATGTGAATATATGGTTGTTTATTAAACTATTCTACTTACAAACGATCGCACATAGACAAACGTACATAAAACACAAATAGACAGAGAACGCGCGAGAGAGAGAGAGTAAGAGAGAGAGAGAGAGAGAGAGAGAGAGAGAGAGAGTAAGAGAGAGAGAGAGACAGAAAGTGAGTTTGCAAAGGGACAGGAATGAAACGGTTCTGAACATCCTGAAATCGTTTCTTTTATAAAACGCCTTAAACGCAGCTATCTACGTTTGTAGAAAGGACGGATACTTGCAAGCTTGTTGTTGTTGTGCATTGTTCCGTTTGTGTTCAGTTCAGAAAGTCCTTTCCAGTATTGCAGGCCTCATCATCTCCTCCGCTAGGTGAGATCCCCCCCCCCCCCCCATGGATCTGGGGGGAGGTGCGGGTGATGTGTCTTTGTGTCCCGAAGGCAAGAGCAAAAGAGAGATGAGGCAAGGTTTATAAACCTGTAGGTCGTTCACGCCCACAGTTGGACCTTGTCCAATCCGGTTGATCTGAGTTTTGGAGGGAAGATTGAAAGTCTTTGTCTCTCACAATGGGGTTTCGCATGTGAAAGCTGATTGGTTGTTTGGCCACAAAACTTTCAAAAGTTCAATAATACCTATAAAGCAAGGAGTTATTAAGATGCCACAAACATTAACATTTAGGGAATAATAAATGCTGCTCATAGACACCAAACATGATCTATGTATCTTCTCGTTTGACTGAGTGATTCTAAATGTGAGAGTCTTAGCATGCACAATAATTCACCTATTGCGGATTAATGTTTGAGGCCGACATACATAACAGAAACAACAATATAAGAAAAGGTAACACATTGATACATGTACATTTCTATATAACTGTATGTGGGACTGCATGTCTGAATAAGGAAAGTCTATCTTTCCCTGAATTCCTGTAGGAGTCTTATCTTGATGGTGGGGGGATGAGCTAGATAGTGACCAAAGGTCTGGCTCATAGCACATAGGTGTTAATCATGGGGGAGAAGTCATTTAAGGAATATAACTAGTTATTTCATGTCTGATGGCTCCAGGCACTACAGTAACATTGCATCAAACCAGGTTTGTCCGGAGCAGAAACGCTGTTTTCAGAGCTTTGAGACTCTAACAAAATAATTCATGCAAAACTCTTCTAACACCTTCAGATGTGCAGTACTGCATTGCAAACAGCATTTTATTCATGCACATGACAAACTTTTAATGTTTGACAGAGTTTCAGTAATATTGCATCAAACCAGGTCTGTCCGGAGCAGAAACGCTGTTTTCAGAGCTTTGAGACTCTAACATAATAATTCATGCAAAACTCTTCTAACACCTTCAGATGTGCATTACTGCATTGCAAATAGCATTTTATTCATGCACATGACAAACTTTTAATGTTTGACAGAGTTTCAGTAACATTGCATTAAACCAGGTTTGTCCGGAGCAGAAACGCTGTTTTCAGAGCTTTGAGACTCTAACATAATAATTCATGCAAAACTCTTCTAACACCTTCAGATGTGCAATACTGCATTGCAAACAGCATTTTATTCATGCACATGACAAACTTTTAATGTTTGACAGAGTTTCAGTAACATTGCATCAAACCAGGTTTGTCCGGAGCAGAAACGCTGTTTTCAGAGCTTTGAGACTCTAACATAATAATTCATGCAAAATTCTTCTAACACCTTCAGATGTGCATTACTGCATTGCAAACAGCATTTTATTCATGCACTTGACAATTTTTTAATGTTTGACAGAGTTTCAGTAACATTGCATCAAACCAGGTTTGTCCGGAGCAGAAACGCTGTTTTCAGAGCTTTGAGAGTCTAACATAATAATTCATGCAAAACTCTTCTAACACCTTCAGATGTGCATTACTGCATTGCAAACAGCATTTTATTCATGCACATGAAAAACTTTTAATGTTTGACAGAGTTTCAGTAATATTGCATCAAACCAGGTCTGTCCGGAGCAGAAACGCTGTTTTCAGAGCTTTGAGACTCTAACATAATAATTCATGCAAAACTCTTCTAACACCTTCCGATGTGCATTACTGCATTGCAAACAGCATTTTATTCATGCACATGACAAACTTTTAATGTTTGACAGAGTTTCAGTAACATTGCATCAAACCAGGTTTGTCCTGAGCAGAAACGCTGTTTTCAGAGCTTTGAGACTCTAACATAATAATTCATGCAAAACTCTTCTAACACCTTCAGTTGTGCATTACTGCATTGCAAACAGCATTTTATTCATGCACATGACAAACTTTTAATGTTTGACAAAGTTTCAGTAACATTGCATCAAACCAGGTTTGTCCGGAGCAGAAACGCTGTTTTCAGAGCTTTGAGACTCTAACATAATAATTCATGCAAAATTCTTCTAACACCTTCAGATGTGCATTACTGCATTGCAAACAGCATTTTATTCATGCACTTGACAATTTTTTAATGTTTGACAGAGTTTCAGTAACATTGCATCAAACCAGGTTTGTCCGGAGCAGAAACGCTGTTTTCAGAGCTTTGAGAGTCTAACATAATAATTCATGCAAAACTCTTCTAACACCTTCAGATGTGCATTACTGCATTGCAAACAGCATTTTATTCATGCACATGACAAACTTTTAATGTTTGACAGAGTTTCAGTAACATTGCATCAAACCAGGTTTGTCCTGAGCAGAAACGCTGTTTTCAGAGCTTTGAGACTCTAACATAATAATTCATGCAAAACTCTTCTAACACCTTCAGATGTGCATTACTGCATTGCAAACAGCATTTTATTCATGCACATGACAAATTTTTAATGTTTAACAGAGTTTCAGTAACATTGCATCAAACCAGGTTTGTCCGGAGCAGAAACGCTGTTTTCAGAGCTTTGAAACTCTAACATAATAATTCATGCAAAACTCTTCTAACACCTTCAGATGTGCAGTACTGCATTGCAAACAGCATTTTATTCATGCACATGACAAACTTTTAATGTTTGACAGAGTTTCAGTAATATTGCATCAAACCAGGTCTGTCCGGAGCAGAAACGCTGTTTTCAGAGCTTTGAGACTCTAACATAATAATTTATGCAAAACTCTTCTAACACCTTCAGATGTGCATTACTGCATTGCAAATAGCATTTTATTCATGCACATGACAAACTTTTAATGTTTGACAGAGTTTCAGTAATATTGCATCAAACCAGGTCTGTCCGGAGCAGAAACGCTGTTTTCAGAGCTTTGAGACTCTAACATAATAATTCATGCAAAACTCTTCTAACAGTTTCAGATGTGCATTACTGCATTGCAAACAGCATTTTATTCATGCACATGACACATTTTTAATGTTTGACAGAGTTTCAGTAACATTGCATCAAACCAGGTTTGTCCGGAGCAGAAACGCTGTTTTCAGAGCTTTGAGACTCTAACATAATAATTCATGCAAAACTCTTCTAACACCTTCAGATGTGCATTACTGCATTGCAAACAGCATTTTATTCATGCACTTGACAATTTTTTAATGTTTGACAGAGTTTCAGTAACATTGCATCAAACCAGGTTTGTCCGGAGCAGAAACGCTGTTTTCAGAGCTTTGAGACTCTAACATAATAATTCATTCAAAACTCTTCTAACACCTTCAGATGTGCATTACTGCATTGCAAACAGCATTTTATTCATGCACATGACAAACTTTTAATGTTTGACAGAGTTTCAGTAACATTGCATCAAACCAGGTTTGTCCTGAGCAGAAACGCTGTTTTCAGAGCTTTGAGACTCTAACATAATAATTCATGCAAAACTCTTCTAACACCTTCAGATGTGCATTACTGCATTGCAAACAGCATTTTATTCATGCACATGACAAACTTTTAATGTTTGACAGAGTTTCAGTAACATTGCATCAAACCAGGTTTGTCCGGAGCAGAAACGCTGTTTTCAGAGCTTTGAGACTCTAACATAATAATTCATGCAAAATTCTTCTAACACCTTCAGATGTGCATTACTGCATTGCAAACAGCATTTTATTCATGCACTTGACAATTTTTTAATGTTTGACAGAGTTTCAGTAACATTGCATCAAACCAGGTTTGTCCGGAGCAGAAACGCTGTTTTCAGAGCTTTGAGAGTCTAACATAATAATTCATGCAAAACTCTTCTAACACCTTCAGATGTGCATTACTGCATTGCAAACAGCATTTTATTCATGCACATGAAAAACTTTTAATGTTTGACAGAGTTTCAGTAATATTGCATCAAACCAGGTCTGTCCGGAGCAGAAACGCTGTTTTCAGAGCTTTGAGACTCTAACATAATAATTCATGCAAAACTCTTCTAACACCTTCCGATGTGCATTACTGCATTGCAAACAGCATTTTATTCATGCACATGACAAACTTTTAATGTTTGACAGAGTTTCAGTAACATTGCATCAAACCAGGTTTGTCCTGAGCAGAAACGCTGTTTTCAGAGCTTTGAGACTCTAACATAATAATTCATGCAAAACTCTTCTAACACCTTCAGTTGTGCATTACTGCATTGCAAACAGCATTTTATTCATGCACATGACAAACTTTTAATGTTTGACAAAGTTTCAGTAACATTGCATCAAACCAGGTTTGTCCGGAGCAGAAACGCTGTTTTCAGAGCTTTGAGACTCTAACATAATAATTCATGCAAAATTCTTCTAACACCTTCAGATGTGCATTACTGCATTGCAAACAGCATTTTATTCATGCACTTGACAATTTTTTAATGTTTGACAGAGTTTCAGTAACATTGCATCAAACCAGGTTTGTCCGGAGCAGAAACGCTGTTTTCAGAGCTTTGAGAGTCTAACATAATAATTCATGCAAAACTCTTCTAACACCTTCAGATGTGCATTACTGCATTGCAAACAGCATTTTATTCATGCACATGACAAACTTTTAATGTTTGACAGAGTTTCAGTAATATTGCATCAAACCAGGTCTGTCCGGAGCAGAAACGCTGTTTTCAGAGCTTTGAGACTCTAACATAATAATTCATGCAAAACTCTTCTAACACCTTCAGATGTGCATTACTGCATTGCAAACAGCATTTTATTCATGCACATGACAAACTTTTAATGTTTGACAGAGTTTCAGTAACATTGCATCAAACCAGGTTTGTCCTGAGCAGAAACACTGTTTTCAGAGCTTTGAGACTCTAACAGAATAATTCATGCAAAACTCTTCTAACACCTTCAGATGTGCATTACTGCATTGCAAACAGCATTTTATTCATGCACATGACAAACTTTTAATGTTTGACAGAGTTTCAGTAACATTGCATCAAACCAGGTTTGTCCGGAGCAGAAACGCTGTTTTCAGAGCTTTGAAACTCTAACATAATAATTCATGCAAAACTCTTCTAACACATTCAGATGTGCATTACTGCATTACAAATAGCATTTTATTCATGCACTTGACAAACTTTTAATGTTTGACAGAGTTTCAGTAACATTGCATCAAACCAGGTTTGTCCGGAGCAGAAACGCTGTTTTCAGAGTTTTGAGACTCTAACATAATAATTCATGCAAAACTCTTCTAACACCTTCAGATGTGCATTACTGCATTGCAAACAGCATTTTATTCATGCACATGACAAACTTTTAATGTTTGACAGAGTTTCAGTAATATTGCATCAAACCAGGTTTGTCCGGAGCAGAAACGCTGTTTTCACAGCTTTGAGACTCTAACATAATAATTCATGCAAAACTCTTCTAACACCTTCAGATGTGCAGTACTGCATTGCAAACAGCATTTTATTCATGCACATGACACATTTTTAATGTTTGACAGAGTTTCAGTAACATTGCATCAAACCAGGTTTGTCCGTAGCAGAAACGCTGTTTTCAGAGCTTTGAGACTCTAACATAATAATTCATGCAAAACTCTTCTAACACCTTCAGATGTGCATTACTGCATTACAAACAGCATTTTATTCATGCACTTGACAATTTTTTAATGTTTGACAAAGTTTCAGTAACATTGCATCAAACCAGGTTTGTCCGGAGCAGAAACGCTGTTTTCAGAGCTTTGAGACTCTAACATAATAATTCATGCAAAACTCTTCTAACACCTTCAGATGTGCAATACTGCATTGCAAACAGCATTTTATTCATGCACATGACAAACTTTTAATGTTTGACAGAGTTTCAGTAACATTGCATCAAACCAGGTTTGTGCGGAG
The DNA here is from genome assembly GCF_049309525.1 of Garra rufa. NCBI lineage: Eukaryota > Metazoa > Chordata > Actinopteri > Cypriniformes > Cyprinidae > Garra > Garra rufa. The sequence continues at coordinate 6,467,322 of NW_027394278.1, read as the reverse complement.
CAGAAACGCTGTTTTCAGAGCTTTGAGACTCTAACATAATAATTCATGCAAAATTCTTCTAACACCTTCAGATGTGCATTACTGCATTGCAAACAGCATTTTATTCATGCACTTGACAATTTTTTAATGTTTGACAGAGTTTCAGTAACATTGCATCAAACCAGGTTTGTCCGGAGCAGAAACGCTGTTCCCTTTTGAAAGCTACAGTCGATGCTGCGCTGCTAAGCGCTATGGGAACGTCTTTAGAAGTGACCAGCTGTGAATATTGTGTGTAAAACGTCAATACAATTGACTAGACGGCAGTATAGCCTCGGTTGGTGACGTCACCGGAGCGCACGCGCACGAGGCTATAAATAGATGAGCCACAGGTGCATCGTCAGGTCTTTTGTTTTCAGATCACTCTGTGCATGTGTGCGTCAAATAACTCTCTCTCTAACTCATCTTTTGATCTTTGTTAGGAGTTAGTTTTTGCTAGGCAGTGTACAGAAAATTTCACTCTTTTCTATCTTTTCTCTCTCAAGTTAAATCAAAGAGTTTAAAGAGAAAAAAAGAGTAAAAATGAGTCTACAAACCAGTAAGCGTTGTGTTCCTCCATGCTCCCGTCCCATTTCGGAGCTGGATACACACGATTACTGTTTTGTTTGTTTGGATCTAAATGACGAGCAAGAGACGGGTCAGTCCCTTTCGCTTGCCACGTCACCAGATCCTAATATCCACTCTCGTGATCTCGAAGCGCGCTCCGGTGCTTCTTCGGTTCTCGAGGGGGATAACATATCTCTTGGCTCGTCATAGCACGAGCAGCCAGCCTCTGAGCATTCCTCTCGCGGAAAGAGATCTGTCGAGGAATTGTTAGAGGTGGTTACTCGCGCAGTGGACAGGTTGCAGCTTGACTGGCCACGCGAATAAGAGATCCCCAAACACAGTAGATTTGTGGATTATACTTCTCATGTACTTCTCGTGTCTTTGTGCCTTCGACGTCGACTTTTTCGACTATCGTGGGTGTGAAGTCGCGGGGATATATGGAGATATCGGGTGAAAGGGACGCTCGCGAGCTATCTCTCACCCGAATTTACATCGTCTATAAAGAAACCTACCCTCCCCACTAAACCATGTAGCACAACATCAGCTTAGTGGGTAAAGTTTATCAAGCTGCAGGTCAGGCTGGTGCTGCGTTGCACACTATAGCAGTGTTACAGGCGTACCAGGCTGATTTATTGAAGGATTTGAGTGTGTCTCTCCGTGCAATCAAGCAAACGGCTCGCGCCAGCTGCCGCTCTTTGAGTGCTTTGATCAGCGCGGAGAGGCTGCTGTGGCTGAATCTGACAGGAATTAAAGAAAGAAAACTGTTTTTTCCTGTTAGATTCCCCCGTTTCTCCCTCCGGTTTATTTGAAAACCTGGTTAATACCATTGTTGACATATATAAGGAGGTAAAGAGACAAGATGAAGTATTTGTGCATTTCTTCCTCGCCGCACTCAAGGGGAGGGGCCGTCTAACACAGTCCCGCCCCGGTCCTTCAACATCTAGGGAGGTTAAAAAGCAGAGCGTGGCTTAGCGTGCTCCCCCTCGTAGAGACTGGGAACAGGCTCGCTGCGCCCAGCAACCTCCCAAGCAAGACCTCAGGACTATTATTAACAAAAATAGAAAGTCCTGATGGTCTGGTATCTACGGTGAGGGTAGTTCCCCGCGGGATGTGGCGTGTTTAACATCTTCGCCACTTCCCGATACCCTCATAAAACCTCTCCATCCCCGCCACTTCTCGTGCCTCGGGGGGCAGCGGTTTCCAGCGAAATGTTAGATGTTCTGTCGTTTCCAGCTGTCATTCTGGACGCTGAACATCTAACATGCCCTCAAAAGGAAGTATTAAAATTAAAACTAAATTAATACCACTCTCAGAGTCTGGCAGCGTGTAAAGCTTCTGCCAGGTATCTCTTTGTGGGGTTTAAGCACAGTAAAGATAGGATATAAAATCCAATTTATCAGTCATCTTCTGCGTTTCAACGGCGTGGTTTACACTTCCGTGAAACCGGAACTGATGCACGTACTGTCACAACAGCTACAAAATCTTCTGAGCAAAGAGGCCATAGAGCATGTTCCTCTTTCAGTAAGAGAGTCGGGCTATTAAAGCAGATACTTCCTGGTTCCCAAAAAGAGTGGGGGGCTGCGTCCAATCTTAGATCTTCGAGGCTTAAACCATTCAGTTAAAGCGCTCAAGTTCAAGATGTAAACTGTCAAGACGGTCGTGACGCAGATTCAACATCATGATCGGTTCGTCACGATCGATCTGAAGGACGCATATTTTTGCATAGAAATATTGCCACAATAAAGGAAATACCTGAGGTTCGCTTTCGGGGGCGAAGCGTACCAATTTCTGGTTCCTCCATTCGGCCTAGCCTTGTCACCCGCACATACACAAAATGCATGGATGCAGCACAGGGCTCCATCACGACCCCTGGGCATTCGCATTTTGGACTACATAAACAATTGGTCAATTCTGAGCACAATCGCGAGAGATGGAGATCCATCACGAGACATCGTGTTAGCTCATCTGGTTTCTCTAGGGTTGAGACTCAACACCAAGGAAAGTGTTCTTTCTCCTGCCTTGAGAATGACTTATTTCGGAATCGTTTGGGATTCGATTACGATGTGGGCGCAGCAGTCTCCCGCTCGAATCGAGACCATTCGGCAGACCATGACCAAAGGCAGGCCAGACCAAGAATGCACTGTTCGTCAGTACCAACAATGTTAGGTTTCATGGCATCAGCATCCACGGTGATTCCTTTGGGGCTGTTGCACATGAGACAGTTTCAGTTGTGGTTAAAAGCCGGAGGATTTTATCCAAGAGCCAATCCTTTAAGGCAAATAAAAGTGGCGCGCCGCAATGGCTTCGTACACTATCTCCGTGGTTCAGACCCCGGTTCCTCACCTTGGGTCCCACTCTAGAGGCTCCATGTCGTCGCGAACTGCTAACGACGGATGCCTCCCTGATGGGCTGGGTAGCGACCTTAAATGGTCGTCCAGCTTAAGGGGCATGGGAGGGCCGTCAGCTTGTTTGGCACATCAGCTGCCTCGAGTTGATGGCTATATTTCTGGCTCTGAAATATTTTCTCCTTCAATTAAGGGGCTGTTATGTCCTAGTGCGGGTGGACAACACAGCGGCAGTCTCTTACATAATCACCAGGGAGGTCTATGTTCTCGCAACCTGAACAGGATAGCGAGACAGACTTTTCTCTGGGCCCAAGGAAAGTTCCTGTCACTCAAGGCAGTTTACATTCCAGGGCACTTGAATGTGGGAGCAGACTTGCTGTCCAGACAGACATTACCGACGGGCGAGTGGAAACTCCACCCGGGAGTAGTGAATCTGATATGGACCAGATGTTATCAAGCGGAAGTGGACCTCTTCGCCTCCGAACAGACAGCGCAATGTCCCCTTTACTTCTCTCTGAGTCACCCAGCTCCGTTGGGTCTGGATGCGATGGCGCACTCATGGCCCAATATGCGCCTGTATGCGTTTCCTCCAGTCTCTCTGCTCCCGGAGGTTCTAGCCAAAGTTCGCCAGCAAGGGTCTTGCCTCTTATTGATAGCGCCGCGTTGGCCGAACAGAGTATGGTTCTCGGAGATAATATCTCTCCTCGACGGCTCGCCTTGGGCGATTCCGGAGAGGAGGGACCTTCTATCGCAGGCGGGGGGAACGATATTCCACCCCAGGCCCGAACTGTGGAAACTTCATGTTTGGCCCCTGAGGGGAACCAACTGAGGGACACTGGGCTTTAACCTGCCGTTATTGAGACCATCCTAAGTGCTAGGGCTCCCTCCACTAGGAGATATTATGCCATTAATGGGGTGTTTTTTGAAAGGTGGTGTGCAGAACACAATGTAGATCCAGTTAACTGCCAGATTGCTTCAGTACTGGACTTCATGCAAGGTGAGTATCAACAGGCACATGTCCTGCTACTCTTAGGGTTTATGTGGCCGCTCTTTCGGCTTGCCACGCCTTAATTGATGGTGCACCACTTGGGAGACACCCTCTGATCTCTCGCTTCCTCTTTGGAGCCAGACGACTGAGGCCTCCAGTTAAGACTAAGATCCCTTCTTGGAACTTATCTAAAGTCCTTGAGGGTCTAGTTCGAGCCCCTTTGAACCGCTAGAGTCAGCGTCTGATAAACTTCTGACTTTGAAATGGTTTTTCTAATGGCAATAACCTCTATGAAGAGAGTTGGGGATATGCAGGCTCTGTCTATCTCGACATCCTGTCTAGACTTTACCCCGGGAATGGTGAAAGTGATTTTGCATCCTCATCCTGATTACCTGCCCAAGATTCCATTCTCGGCTGTTCATCCGGTCATTCTTGAAGCCTTCTTCCTCCACCGTTTTTAACGCCGGAGCAGGAGGTATCTCATAGACTGTGTCCAGTCCGTGCTCTTCGGGCTTACGTCCACCGCACTAGCCAGTGGCGTAAGTCGGAGCAACTTTTCATCTGTTATGGTGTCCATAAAAGAGGGGCAGCTGCCTCCAAGCAGACTATGTCTCATTGGGTCAGGGATGCTATTGTTCTTGCCTATGAGGCGCGCGGTCAAGCTTCGCCTATAGGTCTACGGGCTCACTCCACCAGAGGGGTCGCCTCGTCCAATGCGTTGGCAAGGGGTGCTCCCCTGCAACAAGTCTGTGATGCGGCAGGGTGGTCCTCTCCGCACACATTCATAAGATTTTATAGTTTGGATGTTCATGCCACTCCGGGCTCTCATGTCCTTGAGTCAACATCACAAGCTAATGTCTAGGACTCGTACGCTCTTGTGAAACACACCTGCACAGCCGTAGGGGTCCAGACATATTCAAGCACGGCGGCGTGGGTATTCTCGTTCCCATAGCGCTTAGCAGCGCAGCATCGACTGTAGCTTTCAAAAGGGAACAAATCTCGGGTTACTTGAATGTAACCTTGTTCCCTGAGAAAGCGGAACGAGATGCTGCGCTACTTTGCCGTGCTGAAGATGTCCCAGGACTGCTCTTCAGACAAAATATCCTGACGATGCACCTGTGGCTCATCTATTTATAGCCTCGTGCGCGTGCGCTCCGGTGACGTCACCAACCGAGGCTATACTGCCGTCTAGTCAATTGTATTGACGTTTTACACACAATATTCACAGCTGGTCACTTCTAAAGACGTTCCCATAGCGCTTAGCAGCGCAGCATCTCGTTCCGCTTTCTCAGGGAACAAGGTTACATTCAAGTAACCCGAGATTTGTTTTCAGAGCTTTGAGAGTCTAACATAATAATTCATGCAAAACTCTTCTAACACCTTCAGATGTGCATTACTGCATTGCAAACAGCATTTTATTCATGCACATGACAAACTTTTAATGTTTGACAGAGTTTCAGTAATATTGCATCAAACCAGGTCTGTCCGGAGCAGAAACGCTGTTTTCAGAGCTTTGAGACTCTAACATAATAATTCATGCAAAACTCTTCTAACACCTTCAGATGTGCATTACTGCATTGCAAACAGCATTTTATTCATGCACATGACAAACTTTTAATGTTTGACAGAGTTTCAGTAACATTGCATCAAACCAGGTTTGTCCTGAGCAGAAACGCTGTTTTCAGAGCTTTGAGACTCTAACATAATAATTCATGCAAAACTCTTCTAACACCTTCAGATGTGCATTACTGCATTGCAAACAGCATTTTATTCATGCACATGTCAAACTTTTAATGTTTGACAGAGTTTCAGTAACATTGCATCAAACCAGGTTTGTCCGGAGCAGAAACGCTGTTTTCAGAGCTTTGAGACTCTAACATAATAATTCATGCAAAACTCTTCTAACACCTTCAGATGTGCAGTACTGCATTGCAAACAGCATTTTATTCATGCACATGACAAACTTTTAATGTTTGACAGAGTTTCAGTAATATTGCATCAAACCAGGTCTGTCCGGAGCAGAAACGCTGTTTTCAGAGCTTTGAGACTCTAACATAATAATTCATGCAAAACTCTTCTAACACCTTCAGATGTGCATTACTGCGTTGCAAATAGCATTTTATTCATGCACATGACAAACTTTTAATGTTTGACAGAGTTTCAGTAATATTGCATCAAACCAGGTCTGTCCGGAGCAGAAACGCTGTTTTCAGAGCTTTGAGACTCCAACATAATAATTCATGCAAAACTCTTCTAACACTTTCAGATGTGCATTACTGCATTGCAAACAGCATTTTATTCATGCACATGACACATTTTTAATGTTTGACAGAGTTTCAGTAACATTGCATCAAACCAGGTTTGTCCGGAGCAGAAACGCTGTTTTCAGAGCTTTGAAACTCTAACATAATAATTCATGCAAAACTCTTCTAACACATTCAGATGTGAATTACTGCATTACAAATAGCATTTTATTCATGCACTTGACAAACTTTTAATGTTTGACAGAGTTTCAGTAACATTGCATCAAACCAGGTTTGTCCGGAGCAGAAACGCTGTTTTCAGAGCTTTGAAACTCTAACATAATAATTCATGCAAAACTCTTCTAACACATTCAGATGTGCATTACTGCATTACAAATAGCATTTTATTCATGCACTTGACAAACTTTTAATGTTTGACAGAGTTTCAGTAACATTGCATCAAACCAGGTTTGTCAGGAGCAGAAACGCTGTTTTCAGAGCTTTGAGACTCTAACATAATAATTCATGCAAAACTCTTCTAACACATTCAGATGTGCATTACTGCATTACAAATAGCATTTTATTCATGCACTTGACAAACTTTTAATGTTTGACAGAGTTTCAGTAACATTGCATCAAACCAGGTTTGTCCGGAGCAGAAACGCTGTTTTCAGAGCTTTGAGACTCTAACATAATAATTCATGCAAAACTCTTCTAACACCTTCAGATGTGCATTACTGCATTGCAAACAGCATTTTATTCATGCACATGACAAACTTTTAATGTTTGACACAGTTTCAGTAATATTGCATCAAACCAGGTTTGTCCGGAGCAGAAACGCTGTTTTCAGAGCTTTGAGACTCTAACATAATAATTCATGCAAAACTCTTCTAACACCTTCAGATGTGCATTACTGCATTGCAAACAGCATTTTATTCATGCACATGACAAACTTTTAATGTTTGACAGAGTTTCAGTAATATTGCATCAAACCAGGTCTGTCCGGAGCAGAAACGCTGTTTTCAGAGCTTTGAGACTCTAACATAATAATTCATGCAAAACTCTTCTAACACCTTCAGATGTGCATTACTGCATTGCAAACAGCATTTTATTCATGCACATGACAAACTTTTAATATTTGACAGAGTTTCAGTAACATTGCATCAAACCAGTTTTGTCCTGAGCAGAAACGCTGTTTTCAGAGCTTTGAGACTCTAACATAATAATTCATGCAAAACTCTTCTAACACCTTCAGATGTGCATTACTGCATTGCAAACAGCATTTTATTCATGCACATGACAAACTTTTAATGTTTGACAGAGTTTCAGTAACATTGCATCAAACCAGGTTTGTCCGGAGCAGAAACGCTGTTTTCAGAGCTTTGAAACTCTAACATAATAATTCATGCAAAACTCTTCTAACACCTTCAGATGTGCAGTACTGCATTGCAAACAGCATTTTATTCATGCACATGACAAACTTTTAATGTTTGACAGAGTTTCAGTAACATTGCATCAAACCAGGTTTGTCCGGAGCAGAAACGCTGTTTTCAGAGCTTTGAAACTCTAACATAATAATTCATGCAAAACTCTTCTAACACATTCAGATGTGCATTACTGCATTGCAAACAGCATTTTATTCATGCACATGACAAACTTTTAATGTTTGACAGAGTTTCAGTAATATTGCATCAAACCAGGTCTGTCCGGAGCAGAAACGCTGTTTTCAGAGCTTTGAGACTCTAACATAATAATTCATGCAAAACTCTTCTAACACCTTCAGATGTGCATTACTGCATTGCAAATAGCATTTTATTCATGCACATGACAAACTTTTAATGTTTGACAGAGTTTCAGTAATATTGCATCAAACCAGGTCTGTCCGGAGCAGAAACGCTGTTTTCAGAGCTTTGAGACTCTAACATAATAATTCATGCAAAACTCTTCTAACACTTTCAGATGTGCATTACTGCATTGCAGACAGCATTTTATTCATGCACATGACACATTTTTAATGTTTGACAGAGTTTCAGTAACATTGCATCAAACCAGGTTTGTCCGGAGCAGAAACGCTGTTTTCAGAGCTTTGAGACTCTAACATAATAATTCATGCAAAACTCTTCTAACACCTTCAGATGTGCAATACTGCATTGCAAACAGCATTTTATTCATGCACATGACAAACTTTTAATGTTTGACAGAGTTTCAGTAACATTGCATCAAACCAGGTTTGTCCGGAGCAGAAACGCTGTTTTCAGAGCTTTGAGAGTCTAACATAATAATTCATGCAAAACTCTTCTAACACCTTCAGATGTGCATTACTGCATTACAAACAGCATTTTATTCATGCACTTGACAATTTTTTAATGTTTGACAAAGTTTCAGTAACATTGCATCAAACCAGGTTTGTCCGGAGCAGAAACGCTGTTTTCAGAGCTTTGAGACTCTAACATAATAATTCATGCAAAACTCTTCTAACACCTTCAGATGTGCAATACTGCATTGCAAACAGCATTTTATTCATGCACATGACAAACTTTTAATGTTTGACAGAGTTTCAGTAACATTGCATCAAACCAGGTTTGTGCGGAGCAGAAACGCTGTTTTCAGAGCTTTGAGACTCTAACATAATAATTCATGCAAAATTCTTCTAACACCTTCAGATGTGCATTACTGCATTGCAAACAGCATTTTATTCATGCACTTGACAATTTTTTAATGTTTGACAGAGTTTCAGTAACATTGCATCAAACCAGGTTTGTCCGGAGCAGAAACGCTGTTTTCAGAGCTTTGAGAGTCTAACATAATAATTCATGCAAAACCCTTCTAACACCTTCAGATGTGCATTACTGCATTGCAAACAGCATTTTATTCATGCACATGACAAACTTTTAATGTTTGACAGAGTTTCAGTAATATTGCATCAAACCAGGTCTGTCCGGAGCAGAAACGCTGTTTTCAGAGCTTTGAGACTCTAACATAATAATTCATGCAAAACTCTTCTAACACCTTCAGATGTGCATTACTGCATTGCAAACAGCATTTTATTCATGCACATGACAAACTTTTAATGTTTGACAGATTTTCAGTAACATTGCATCAAACCAGGTTTGTCCTGAGCAGAAACGCTGTTTTCAGAGCTTTGAGACTCTAACATAATAATTCATGCAAAACTCTTCTAACACCTTCAGATGTGCATTACTGCATTGCAAACAGCATTTTATTCATGCACATGACAAACTTTTAATGTTTGACAGAGTTTCAGTAACATTGCATCAAACCAGGTTTGTCCGGAGCAGAAACGCTGTTTTCAGAGCTTTGAAACTCTAACATAATAATTCATGCAAAACTCTTCTAACACCTTCAGATGTGCATTACTGCATTGCAAACAGCATTTTATTCATGCACATGACAAACTTTTAATGTTTGACAGAGTTTCAGTAACATTGCATCAAACCAGGTCTGTCCGGAGCAGAAACGCTGTTTTCAGAGCTTTGAGACTCTAACATAATAATTCATGCAAAACTCTTCTAACACCTTCAGATGTGCATTACTGCATTGCAAATAGCATTTTATTCATGCACATGACAAACTTTTAATGTTTGACAGAGTTTCAGTAATATTGCATCAAACCAGGTCTGTCCGGAGCAGAAACGCTGTTTTCAGAGCTTTGAGACTCTAACATAATAATTCATGCAAAACTCTTCTAACACCTTCAGATGTGCATTACTGCATTGCAAATAGCATTTTATTCATGCACATGACAAACTTTTAATGTTTGACAGAGTTTCAGTAATATTGCATCAAACCAGGTCTGTCCGGAGCAGAAACGCTGTTTTCAGAGCTTTGAGACTCTAACATAATAATTCATGCAAAACTCTTCTAACACTTTCAGATGTGCATTACTGCATTGCAAACAGCATTTTATTCATGCACATGACACATTTTTAATGTTTGACAGAGTTTCAGTAACATTGCATCAAACCAGGTTTGTCCGGAGCAGAAACGCTGTTTTCAGAGCTTTGAGACTCTAACATAATAATTCATGCAAAACTCTTCTAACACCTTCAGATGTGCATTACTGCATTACAAACAGCATTTTATTCATGCACTTGACAATTTTTTAATGTTTGACAAAGTTTCAGTAACATTGCATCAAACCAGGTTTGTCCGGAGCAGAAACGCTGTTTTCAGAGCTTTGAGACTCTAACATAATAATTCATGCAAAACTCTTCTAACACATTCAGATGTGCAATACTGCATTGCAAACAGCATTTTATTCATGCACATGACAAACTTTTAATGTTTGACAGAGTTTCAGTAACATTGCATCAAACCAGGTTTGTCCGGAGCAGAAACGCTGTTTTCAGAGCTTTGAGACTCTAACATAATAATTCATGCAAAATTCTTCTAACACCTTCAGATGTGCATTACTGCATTGCAAACAGCATTTTATTCATGCACTTGACAATTTTTTAATGTTTGACAGAGTTTCAGTAACATTGCATCAAACCAGGTTTGTCCGGAGCAGAAACGCTGTTTTCAGAGCTTTGAGAGTCTAACATAATAATTCATGCAAAACTCTTCTAACACCTTCAGATGTGCATTACTGCATTGCAAACAGCATTTTATTCATGCACATGACAAACTTTTAATGTTTGACAGAGTTTCAGTAACATTGCATCAAACCAGGTTTGTGCGGAGCAGAAACGCTGTTTTCAGAGCTTTGAGACTCTAACATAATAATTCATGCAAAATTCTTCTAACACCTTCAGATGTGCATTACTGCATTGCAAACAGCATTTTATTCATGCACTTGACAATTTTTTAATGTTTGACAGAGTTTCAGTAACATTGCATCAAACCAGGTTTGTCCGGAGCAGAAACGCTGTTTTCAGAGCTTTGAGAGTCTAACATAATAATTCATGCAAAACTCTTCTAACACCTTCAGATGTGCATTACTGCGTTGCAAATAGCATTTTATTCATGCACATGACAAACTTTTAATGTTTGACAGAGTTTCAGTAATATTGCATCAAACCAGGTTTGTCCGGAGCAGAAACGCTGTTTTCAGAGCTTTGAGACTCTAACATAATAATTCATGCAAAACTCTTCTAACACTTTCAGATGTGCATTACTGCATTGCAAACAGCATTTTATTCATGCACATGACAAACTTTTAATGTTTGACAGAGTTTCAGTAACATTGCATCAAACCAGGTTTGTCCTGAGCAGAAACGCTGTTTTCAGAGCTTTGAGACTCTAACATAATAATTCATGCAAAACTCTTCTAACACCTTCAGATGTGCATTACTGCATTGCAAACAGCATTTTATTCATGCACATGACAAACTTTTAATGTTTGACAGAGTTTCAGTAACATTGCATCAAACCAGGTTTGTCCGGAGCAGAAACGCTGTTTTCAGAGCTTTGAAACTCTAACATAATAATTCATGCAAAACTCTTCTAACACATTCAGATGTGCATTACTGCATTGCAAACAGCATTTTATTCATGCACATGACAAACTTTTAATGTTTGACAGAGTTTCAGTAATATTGCATCAAACCAGGTCTGTCCGGAGCAGAAACGCTGTTTTCAGAGCTTTGAGACTCTAACATAATAATTCATGCAAAACTCTTCTAACACCTTCAGATGTGCAATACTGCATTGCAAACAGCATTTTATTCATGCACATGACAAACTTTTAATGTTTGACAGAGTTTCAGTAACATTGCATCAAACCAGGTTTGTCCGGAGCAGAAACGCTGTTTTCAGAGCTTTGAGAGTCTAACATAATAATTCATGCAAAACTCTTCTAACACCTTCAGATGTGCATTACTGCATTACAAACAGCATTTTATTCATGCACTTGACAATTTTTTAATGTTTGACAAAGTTTCAGTAACATTGCATCAAACCAGGTTTGTCCGGAGCAGAAACGCTGTTTTCAGAGCTTTGAGACTCTAACATAATAATTCATGCAAAACTCTTCTAACACCTTCAGATGTGCAATACTGCATTGCAAACAGCATTTTATTCATGCACATGACAAACTTTTAATGTTTGACAGAGTTTCAGTAACATTGCATCAAACCAGGTTTGTGCGGAGCAGAAACGCTGTTTTCAGAGCTTTGAGAGTCTAACATAATAATTCATGCAAAACCCTTCTAACACCTTCAGATGTGCATTACTGCATTGCAAACAGCATTTTATTCATGCACATGACAAACTTTTAATGTTTGACAGAGTTTCAGTAATATTGCATCAAACCAGGTCTGTCCGGAGCAGAAACGCTGTTTTCAGAGCTTTGAGACTCTAACATAATAATTCATGCAAAACTCTTCTAACACCTTCAGATGTGCATTACTGCATTGCAAACAGCATTTTATTCATGCACATGACAAACTTTTAATGTTTGACAGAGTTTCAGTAACATTGCATCAAACCAGGTTTGTCCTGAGCAGAAACGCTGTTTTCAGAGCTTTGAGACTCTAACATAATAATTCATGCAAAACTCTTCTAACACCTTCAGATGTGCATTACTGCATTGCAAACAGCATTTTATTCATGCACATGACAAACTTTTAATGTTTGACAGAGTTTCAGTAACATTGCATCAAACCAGGTTTGTCCGGAGCAGAAACGCTGTTTTCAGAGCTTTGAAACTCTAACATAATAATTCATGCAAAACTCTTCTAACACATTCAGATGTGCATTACTGCATTGCAAACAGCATTTTATTCATGCACATGACAAACTTTTAATGTTTGACAGAGTTTCAGTAATATTGCATCAAACCAGGTTTGTCCGGAGCAGAAACGCTGTTTTCAGAGCTTTGAGACTCTAACATAATAATTCATGCAAAACTCTTCTAACACCTTCAGATGTGCATTACTGCATTGCAAATAGCATTTTATTCATGCACATGACAAACTTTTAATGTTTGACAGAGTTTCAGTAATATTGCATCAAACCAGGTCTGTCCGGAGCAGAAACGTTGTTTTCAGAGCTTTGAGACTCTAACATAATAATTCATGCAAAACTCTTCTAACACTTTCAGATGTGCATTACTGCATTGCAAACAGCATTTTATTCATGCACATGACACATTTTTAATGTTTGACAGAGTTTCAGTAACATTGCATCAAACCAGGTTTGTCCGGAGCAGAAACGCTGTTTTCAGAGCTTTGAGACTCTAACATAATAATTCATGCAAAACTCTTCTAACACCTTCAGATGTGCATTACTGCATTACAAACAGCATTTTATTCATGCACTTGACAATTTTTTAATGTTTGACAAAGTTTCAGTAACATTGCATCAAACCAGGTTTGTCCGGAGCAGAAACGCTGTTTTCAGAGCTTTGAGACTCTAACATAATAATTCATGCAAAACTCTTCTAACACCTTCAGATGTGCAATACTGCATTGCAAACAGCATTTTATTCATGCACATGACAAACTTTTAATGTTTGACAGAGTTTCAGTAACATTGCATCAAACCAGGTTTGTCCGGAGCAGAAACGCTGTTTTCAGAGCTTTGAGACTCTAACATAATAATTCATGCAAAATTCTTCTAACACCTTCAGATGTGCATTACTGCATTGCAAACAGCATTTTATTCATGCACTTGACAATTTTTTAATGTTTGACAGAGTTTCAGTAACATTGCATCAAACCAGGTTTGTCCGGAGCAGAAACGCTGTTTTCAGAGCTTTGAGAGTCTAACATAATAATTCATGCAAAACTCTTCTAACACCTTCAGATGTGCATTACTGCATTGCAAACAGCATTTTATTCATGCACATGACAAACTTTTAATGTTTGACAGAGTTTCAGTAATATTGCATCAAACCAGGTCTGTCCGGAGCAGAAACGCTGTTTTCAGAGCTTTGAGACTCTAACATAATAATTCATGCAAAACTCTTCTAACACTTTCAGATGTGCATTACTGCATTGCAAACAGCATTTTATTCATGCACATGACACATTTTTAATGTTTGACAGAGTTTCAGTAACATTGCATCAAACCAGGTTTGTCCGGAGCAGAAACGCTGTTTTCAGAGCTTTGAAACTCTAACATAATAATTCATGCAAAACTCTTCTAACACATTCAGATGTGCATTACTGCATTACAAATAGCATTTTATTCATGCACTTGACAAACTTTTAATGTTTGACAGAGTTTCAGTAACATTGCATCAAACCAGGTTTGTCCGGAGCAGAAACGCTGTTTTCAGAGCTTTGAAACTCTAACATAATAATTCATGCAAAACTCTTCTAACACATTCAGATGTGCATTACTGCATTACAAATAGCATTTTATTCATGCACTTGACAAACTTTTAATGTTTGACAGAGTTTCAGTAACATTGCATCAAACCAGGTTTGTCAGGAGCAGAAACGCTGTTTTCAGAGCTTTGAGACTCTAACATAATAATTCATGCAAAACTCTTCTAACACATTTAGATGTGCATTACTGCATTACAAATAGCATTTTATTCATGCACTTGACAAACTTTTAATGTTTGACAGAGTTTCAGTAACATTGCATCAAACCAGGTTTGTCCGGAGCAGAAACGCTGTTTTCAGAGCTTTGAGACTCTAACATAATAATTCATGCAAAACTCTTCTAACACCTTCAGATGTGCATTACTGCATTGCAAACAGCATTTTATTCATGCACATGACAAACTTTTAATGTTTGACACAGTTTCAGTAATATTGCATCAAACCAGGTTTGTCCGGAGCAGAAACGCTGTTTTCAGAGCTTTGAGACTCTAACATAATAATTCATGCAAAACTCTTCTAACACCTTCAGATGTGCATTACTGCATTGCAAACAGCATTTTATTCATGCACATGATAAACTTTTAATGTTTGACAGAGTTTCAGTAATATTGCATCAAACCAGGTCTGTCCGGAGCAGAAACGCTGTTTTCAGAGCTTTGAGACTCTAACATAATAATTCATGCAAAACTCTTCTAACACCTTCAGATGTGCATTACTGCATTGCAAACAGCATTTTATTCATGCACATGACAAACTTTTAATGTTTGACAGAGTTTCAGTAACATTGCATCAAACCAGTTTTGTCCTGAGCAGAAACGCTGTTTTCAGAGCTTTGAGACTCTAACATAATAATTCATGCAAAACTC
Source organism: Garra rufa (assembly GCF_049309525.1). Taxonomy (NCBI): domain Eukaryota; kingdom Metazoa; phylum Chordata; class Actinopteri; order Cypriniformes; family Cyprinidae; genus Garra; species Garra rufa. The sequence goes on along the minus strand of NW_027394278.1, from coordinate 6,452,004 downwards.
TTCTAACACCTTCAGATGTGCATTACTGCATTGCAAACAGCATTTTATTCATGCACATGACAAACTTTTAATGTTTGACAGAGTTTCAGTAACATTGCATCAAACCAGGTTTGTCCGGAGCAGAAACGCTGTTTTCAGAGCTTTGAAACTCTAACATAATAATTCATGCAAAACTCTTCTAACACCTTCAGATGTGCAGTACTGCATTGCAAACAGCATTTTATTCATGCACATGACAAACTTTTAATGTTTGACAGAGTTTCAGTAATATTGCATCAAACCAGGTTTGTCCGGAGCAGAAACGCTGTTTTCAGAGCTTTGAGACTCTAACATAATAATTCATGCAAAACTCTTCTAACACCTTCAGATGTGCATTACTGCATTACAAACAGCATTTTATTCATGCACTTGACAATTTTTTAATGTTTGACAAAGTTTCAGTAACATTGCATCAATCCAGGTTTGTCCGGAGCAGAAACGCTGTTTTCAGAGCTTTGAGACTCTAACATAATAATTCATGCAAAACTCTTCTAACACCTTCAGATGTGCAATACTGCATTGCAAACAGCATTTTATTCATGCACATGACAAACTTTTAATGTTTGACAGAGTTTCAGTAACATTGCATCAAACCAGGTTTGTGCGGAGCAGAAACGCTGTTTTCAGAGCTTTGAGACTCTAACATAATAATTCATGCAAAATTCTTCTAACACCTTCAGATGTGCATTACTGCATTACAAATAGCATTTTATTCATGCACTTGACAAACTTTTAATGTTTGACAGAGTTTCAGTAACATTGCATCAAACCAGGTTTGTCCGGAGCAGAAACGCTGTTTTCAGAGCTTTGAGACTCTAACATAATAATTCATGCAAAACTCTTCTAACACCTTCAGATGTGCATTACTGCATTGCAAACAGCATTTTATTCATGCACATGACAAACTTTTAATGTTTGACACAGTTTCAGTAATATTGCATCAAACCAGGTTTGTCCGGAGCAGAAACGCTGTTTTCAGAGCTTTGAGACTCTAACATAATAATTCATGCAAAACTCTTCTAACACCTTCAGATGTGCATTACTGCATTGCAAACAGCATTTTATTCATGCACATGATAAACTTTTAATGTTTGACAGAGTTTCAGTAATATTGCATCAAACCAGGTCTGTCCGGAGCAGAAACGCTGTTTTCAGAGCTTTGAGACTCTAACATAATAATTCATGCAAAACTCTTCTAACACCTTCAGATGTGCATTACTGCATTGCAAACAGCATTTTATTCATGCACATGACAAACTTTTAATGTTTGACAGAGTTTCAGTAACATTGCATCAAACCAGTTTTGTCCTGAGCAGAAACGCTGTTTTCAGAGCTTTGAGACTCTAACATAATAATTCATGCAAAACTCTTCTAACACCTTCAGATGTGCATTACTGCATTGCAAACAGCATTTTATTCATGCACATGACAAACTTTTAATGTTTGACAGAGTTTCAGTAACATTGCATCAAACCAGGTTTGTCCGGAGCAGAAACGCTGTTTTCAGAGCTTTGAAACTCTAACATAATAATTCATGCAAAACTCTTCTAACACCTTCAGATGTGCAGTACTGCATTGCAAACAGCATTTTATTCATGCACATGACAAACTTTTAATGTTTGACAGAGTTTCAGTAATATTGCATCAAACCAGGTTTGTCCGGAGCAGAAACGCTGTTTTCAGAGCTTTGAGACTCTAACATAATAATTCATGCAAAACTCTTCTAACACCTTCAGATGTGCATTACTGCATTACAAACAGCATTTTATTCATGCACTTGACAATTTTTTAATGTTTGACAAAGTTTCAGTAACATTGCATCAATCCAGGTTTGTCCGGAGCAGAAACGCTGTTTTCAGAGCTTTGAGACTCTAACATAATAATTCATGCAAAACTCTTCTAACACCTTCAGATGTGCAATACTGCATTGCAAACAGCATTTTATTCATGCACATGACAAACTTTTAATGTTTGACAGAGTTTCAGTAACATTGCATCAAACCAGGTTTGTGCGGAGCAGAAACGCTGTTTTCAGAGCTTTGAGACTCTAACATAATAATTCATGCAAAATTCTTCTAACACCTTCAGATGTGCATTACTGCATTGCAAACAGCATTTTATTCATGCACTTGACAATTTTTTAATGTTTGACAGAGTTTCAGTAACATTGCATCAAACCAGGTTTGTCCGGAGCAGAAACGCTGTTTTCAGAGCTTTGAGAGTCTAACATAATAATTCATGCAAAACTCTTCTAACACCTTCAGATGTGCATTACTGCATTGCAAACAGCATTTTATTCATGCACATGACAAACTTTTAATGTTTGACAGAGTTTCAGTAATATTGCATCAAACCAGGTCTGTCCGGAGCAGAAACGCTGTTTTCAGAGCATTGAGACTCTAACATAATAATTCATGCAAAACTCTTCTAACACCTTCAGATGTGCATTACTGCATTGCAAACAGCATTTTATTCATGCACATGACAAACTTTTAATGTTTGACAGAGTTTCAGTAACATTGCATCAAACCAGGTTTGTCCTGAGCAGAAACGCTGTTTTCAGAGCTTTGAGACTCTAACATAATAATTCATGCAAAACTCTTCTAACACCTTCAGATGTGCAGTACTGCATTGCAAACAGCATTTTATTCATGCACATGACAAACTTTTAATGTTTGACAGAGTTTCAGTAATATTGCATCAAACCAGGTCTGTCCGGAGCAGAAACGCTGTTTTCAGAGCTTTGAGACTCTAACATAATAATTCATGCAAAACTCTTCTAACACCTTCAGATGTGCATTACTGCGTTGCAAATAGCATTTTCTTCATGCACATGACAAACTTTTAATGTTTGACAGAGTTTCAGTAATATTGCATCAAACCAGGTTTGTCCGGAGCAGAAACGCTGTTTTCAGAGCTTTGAGACTCTAACATAATAATTCATGCAAAACTCTTCTAACACTTTCAGATGTGCATTACTGCATTGCAAACAGCATTTTATTCATGCACATGACACATTTTTAATGTTTGACAGAGTTTCAGTAACATTGCATCAAACCAGGTTTGTCCGGAGCAGAAACGCTGTTTTCAGAGCTTTGAAACTCTAACATAATAATTCATGCAAAACTCTTCTAACACATTCAGATGTGCATTACTGCATTACAAATAGCATTTTATTCATGCACTTGACAAACTTTTAATGTTTGACAGAGTTTCAGTAACATTGCATCAAACCAGGTTTGTCAGGAGCAGAAACGCTGTTTTCAGAGCTTTGAGACTCTAACATAATAATTCATGCAAAACTCTTCTAACACCTTCAGATGTGCATTACTGCATTGCAAACAGCATTTTATTCATGCACATGACAAACTTTTAATGTTTGACACAGTTTCAGTAATATTGCATCAAACCAGGTTTGTCCGGAGCAGAAACGCTGTTTTCAGAGCTTTGAGACTCTAACATAATAATTCATGCAAAACTCTTCTAACACCTTCAGATGTGCATTACTGCATTGCAAACAGCATTTTATTCATGCACATGACAAACTTTTAATGTTTGACAGAGTTTCAGTAATATTGCATCAAACCAGGTCTGTCCGGAGCAGAAACGCTGTTTTCAGAGCTTTGAGACTCTAACATAATAATTCATGCAAAACTCTTCTAACACCTTCAGATGTGCATTACTGCATTGCAAACAGCATTTTATTCATGCACATGACAAACTTTTAATGTTTGACAGAGTTTCAGTAACATTGCATCAAACCAGTTTTGTCCTGAGCAGAAACGCTGTTTTCAGAGCTTTGAGACTCTAACATAATAATTCATGCAAAACTCTTCTAACACCTTCAGATGTGCATTACTGCATTGCAAACAGCATTTTATTCATGCACATGACAAACTTTTAATGTTTGACAGAGTTTCAGTAATATTGCATCAAACCAGGTTTGTCCGGAGCAGAAACGCTGTTTTCAGAGCTTTGAGACTCTAACATAATAATTCATGCAAAACTCTTCTAACACCTTCAGATGTGCATTACTGCATTACAAACAGCATTTTATTCATGCACTTGACAATTTTTTAATGTTTGACAAAGTTTCAGTAACATTGCATCAAACCAGGTTTGTCCGGAGCAGAAACGCTGTTTTCAGCGCTTTGAGACTCTAACATAATAATTCATGCAAAACTCTTCTAACACCTTCAGATGTGCAATACTGCATTGCAAACAGCATTTTATTCATGCACATGACAAACTTTTAATGTTTGACAGAGTTTCAGTAACATTGCATCAAACCAGGTTTGTGCGGAGCAGAAACGCTGTTTTCAGAGCTTTGAGACTCTAACATAATAATTCATGCAAAATTCTTCTAACACCTTCAGATGTGCATTACTGCATTGCAAACAGCATTTTATTCATGCACTTGACAATTTTTTAATGTTTGACAGAGTTTCAGTAACATTGCATCAAACCAGGTTTGTCCGGAGCAGAAACGCTGTTTTCAGAGCTTTGAGAGTCTAACATAATAATTCATGCAAAACTCTTCTAACACCTTCAGATGTGCATTACTGCATTGCAAACAGCATTTTATTCATGCACATGACAAACTTTTAATGTTTGACAGAGTTTCAGTAATATTGCATCAAACCAGGTCTGTCCGGAGCAGAAACGCTGTTTTCAGAGCTTTGAGACTCTAACATAATAATTCATGCAAAACTCTTCTAACACCTTCAGATGTGCATTACTGCATTGCAAACAGCATTTTATTCATGCACATGACAAACTTTTAATGTTTGACAGAGTTTCAGTAACATTGCATCAAACCAGGTTTGTCCTGAGCAGAAACGCTGTTTTCAGAGCTTTGAGACTCTAACATAATAATTCATGCAAAACTCTTCTAACACCTTCAGATGTGCATTACTGCATTGCAAACAGCATTTTATTCATGCACATGACAAACTTTTAATGTTTGACAGAGTTTCAGTAACATTGCACCAAACCAGGTTTGTCCGGAGCAGAAACGCTGTTTTCAGAGCTTTGAAACTCTAACATAATAATTCATGCAAAACTCTTCTAACACATTCAGATGTGCATTACTGCATTGCAAACAGCATTTTATTCATGCACATGACAAACTTTTAATGTTTGACAGAGTTTCAGTAATATTGCATCAAACCAGGTCTGTCCGGAGCAGAAACGCTGTTTTCAGAGCTTTGAGACTCTAACATAATAATTCATGCAAAACTCTTCTAACACCTTCAGATGTGCATTACTGCATTGCAAATAGCATTTTATTCATGCACATGACAAACTTTTAATGTTTGACAGAGTTTCAGTAATATTGCATCAAACCAGGTCTGTCCGGAGCAGAAACGCTGTTTTCAGAGCTTTGAGACTCTAACATAATAATTCATGCAAAACTCTTCTAACACTTTCAGATGTGCATTACTGCATTGCAAACAGCATTTTATTCATGCACATGACACATTTTTAATGTTTGACAGAGTTTCAGTAACATTGCATCAAACCAGGTTTGTCCGGAGCAGAAACGCTGTTTTCAGAGCTTTGAGACTCTAACATAATAATTCATGCAAAACTCTTCTAACACCTTCAGATGTGCATTACTGCATTACAAACAGCATTTTATTCATGCACTTGACAATTTTTTAATGTTTGACAAAGTTTCAGTAACATTGCATCAAACCAGGTTTGTCCGGAGCAGAAACGCTGTTTTCAGAGCTTTGAGACTCTAACATAATAATTCATGCAAAACTCTTCTAACACCTTCAGATGTGCAATACTGCATTGCAAACTGCATTTTATTCATGCACATGACAAACTTTTAATGTTTGACAGAGTTTCAGTAACATTGCATCAAACCAGGTTTGTCCGGAGCAGAAACGCTGTTTTCAGAGCTTTGAGACTCTAACATAATAATTCATGCAAAATTCTTCTAACACCTTCAGATGTGCATTACTGCATTGCAAACAGCATTTTATTCATGCACTTGACAATTTTTTAATGTTTGACAGAGTTTCAGTAACATTGCATCAAACCAGGTTTGTCCGGAGCAGAAACGCTGTTTTCAGAGCTTTGAGAGTCTAACATAATAATTCATGCAAAACTCTTCTAAAACCTTCAGATGTGCATTACTGCATTGCAAACAGCATTTTATTCATGCACATGACAAACTTTTAATGTTTGACAGAGTTTCAGTAATATTGCATCAAACCAGGTCTGTCCGGAGCAGAAACGCTGTTTTCAGAGCTTTGAGACTCTAACATAATAATTCATGCAAAACTCTTTTAACACCTTCAGATGTGCATTACTGCATTGCAAACAGCATTTTATTCATGCACATGACAAACTTTTAATGTTTGACAGAGTTTCAGTAACATTGCATCAAACCAGGTTTGTCCTGAGCAGAAACGCTGTTTTCAGAGCTTTGAGACTCTAACATAATAATTCATACAAAACTCTTCTAACACCTTCAGATGTGCATTACTGCATTGCAAACAGCATTTTATTCATGCACATGACAAACTTTTAATGTTTGACAGAGTTTCAGTAACATTGCATCAAACCAGGTTTGTCCGGAGCAGAAACGCTGTTTTCAGAGCTTTGAAACTCTAACATAATAATTCATGCAAAACTCTTCTAACACATTCAGATGTGCATTACTGCATTACAAATAGCATTTTATTCATGCACTTGACAAACTTTTAATGTTTGACAGAGTTTCAGTAACATTGCATCAAACCAGGTTTGTCCGGAGCAGAAACGCTGTTTTCAGAGCTTTGAGACTCTAACATAATAATTCATGCAAAACTCTTCTAACACCTTCAGATGTGCAGTACTGCATTGCAAACAGCATTTTATTCATGCACATTACACATTTTTAATGTTTGACAGAGTTTTAGTAACATTGCCTCAAACCAGGTTTGTCCGTAGCAGAAACGCTGTTTTCAGAGCTTTGAGACTCTAACATAATAATTCATGCAAAACTCTTCTAATACCTTCAGATGTGCATTACTGCATTACAAACAGCATTTTATTCATGCACTTGACAATTTTTTAATGTTTGACAAAGTTTCAGTAACATTGCATCAAACCAGGTTTGTCCGGAGCAGAAACGCTGTTTTCAGAGCTTTGAGACTCTAACATAATAATTCATGCAAAACTCTTCTAACACCTTCAGATGTGCAATACTGCATTGCAAACAGCATTTTATTCATGCACATGACAAACTTTTAATGTTTGACAGAGTTTCAGTAACATTGCATCAAACCAGGTTTGTCCGGAGCAGAAACGCTGTTTTCAGAGCTTTGAGACTCTAACATAATAATTCATGCAAAATTCTTCTAACACCTTCAGATGTGCATTACTGCATTGCAAACAGCATTTTATTCATGCACTTGACAATTTTTTAATGTTTGACAGAGTTTCAGTAACATTGCATCAAACCAGGTTTGTCCGGAGCAGAAACGCTGTTTTCAGAGCTTTGAGAGTCTAACATAATAATTCATGCAAAACTCTTCTAACACCTTCAGATGTGCATTACTGCATTACAAACAGCATTTTATTCATGCACTTGACAATTTTTTAATGTTTGACAAAGTTTCAGTAACATTGCATCAAACCAGGTTTGTCCGGAGCAGAAACGCTGTTTTCAGAGCTTTGAGACTCTAACATAATAATTCATGCAAAACTCTTCTAACACCTTCAGATGTGCAATACTGCATTGCAAACAGCATTTTATTCATGCACATGACAAACTTTTAATGTTTGACAGAGTTTCAGTAACATTGCATCAAACCAGGTTTGTGCGGAGCAGAAACGCTGTTTTCAGAGCTTTGAGACTCTAACATAATAATTCATGCAAAATTCTTCTAACACCTTCAGATGTGCATTACTGCATTGCAAACAGCATTTTATTCATGCACTTGACAATTTTTTAATGTTTGACAGAGTTTCAGTAACATTGCATCAAACCAGGTTTGTCCGGAGCAGAAACGCTGTTTTCAGAGCTTTGAGACTCTAACATAATAATTCATGCAAAACTCTTCTAACACTTTCAGATGTGCATTACTGCATTGCAAACAGCATTTTATTCATGCACATGACACATTTTTAATGTTTGACAGAGTTTCAGTAACATTGCATCAAACCAGGTTTGTCCGGAGCAGAAACGCTGTTTTCAGAGCTTTGAAACTCTAACATAATAATTCATGCAAAACTCTTCTAACACATTCAGATGTGCATTACTGCATTACAAATAGCATTTTATTCATGCACTTGACAAACTTTTAATGTTTGACAGAGTTTCAGTAACATTGCATCAAACCAGGTTTGTCAGGAGCAGAAACGCTGTTTTCAGAGCTTTGAGACTCTAACATAATAATTCATGCAAAACTCTTCTAACACCTTCAGATGTGCATTACTGCATTGCAAACAGCATTTTATTCATGCACATGACAAACTTTTAATGTTTGACACAGTTTCAGTAATATTGCATCAAACCAGGTTTGTCCGGAGCAGAAACGCTGTTTTCAGAGCTTTGAGACTCTAACATAATAATTCATGCAAAACTCTTCTAACACCTTCAGATGTGCATTACTGCATTGCAAACAGCATTTTATTCATGCACATGACAAACTTTTAATGTTTGACAGAGTTTCAGTAATATTGCATCAAACCAGGTCTGTCCGGAGCAGAAACGCTGTTTTCAGAGCTTTGAGACTCTAACATAATAATTCATGCAAAACTCTTCTAACACCTTCAGATGTGCATTACTGCATTGCAAACAGCATTTTATTCATGCACATGACAAACTTTTAATGTTTGACAGAGTTTCAGTAACATTGCATCAAACCAGTTTTGTCCTGAGCAGAAACGCTGTTTTCAGAGCTTTGAGACTCTAACATAATAATTCATGCAAAACTCTTCTAACACCTTCAGATGTGCATTACTGCATTGCAAACAGCATTTTATTCATGCACATGACAAACTTTTAATGTTTGACAAAGTTTCAGTAACATTGCATCAAACCAGGTTTGTCCGGAGCAGAAACGCTGTTTTCAGCGCTTTGAGACTCTAACATAATAATTCATGCAAAACTCTTCTAACACCTTCAGATGTGCAATACTGCATTGCAAACAGCATTTTATTCATGCACATGACAAACTTTTAATGTTTGACAGAGTTTCAGTAACATTGCATCAAACCAGGTTTGTGCGGAGCAGAAACGCTGTTTTCAGAGCTTTGAGACTCTAACATAATAATTCATGCAAAATTCTTCTAACACCTTCAGATGTGCATTACTGCATTGCAAACAGCATTTTATTCATGCACTTGACAATTTTTTAATGTTTGACAGAGTTTCAGTAACATTGCATCAAACCAGGTTTGTCCGGAGCAGAAACGCTGTTTTCAGAGCTTTGAGAGTCTAACATAATAATTCATGCAAAACTCTTCTAACACCTTCAGATGTGCATTACTGCATTGCAAACAGCATTTTATTCATGCACATGACAAACTTTTAATGTTTGACAGAGTTTCAGTAATATTGCATCAAACCAGGTCTGTCCGGAGCAGAAACGCTGTTTTCAGAGCTTTGAGACTCTAACATAATAATTCATGCAAAACTCTTCTAACACCTTCAGATGTGCATTACTGCATTGCAAACAGCATTTTATTCATGCACATGACAAACTTTTAATGTTTGACAGAGTTTCAGTAACATTGCATCAAACCAGGTTTGTCCTGAGCAGAAACGCTGTTTTCAGAGCTTTGAGACTCTAACATAATAATTCATGCAAAACTCTTCTAACACCTTCAGATGTGCATTACTGCATTGCAAACAGCATTTTATTCATGCACATGACAAACTTTTAATGTTTGACAGAGTTTCAGTAACATTGCACCAAACCAGGTTTGTCCGGAGCAGAAACGCTGTTTTCAGAGCTTTGAAACTCTAACATAATAATTCATGCAAAACTCTTCTAACACATTCAGATGTGCATTACTGCATTGCAAACAGCATTTTATTCATGCACATGACAAACTTTTAATGTTTGACAGAGTTTCAGTAATATTGCATCAAACCAGGTCTGTCCGGAGCAGAAACGCTGTTTTCAGAGCTTTGAGACTCTAACATAATAATTCATGCAAAACTCTTCTAACACCTTCAGATGTGCATTACTGCATTGCAAATAGCATTTTATTCATGCACATGACAAACTTTTAATGTTTGACAGAGTTTCAGTAATATTGCATCAAACCAGGTCTGTCCGGAGCAGAAACGCTGTTTTCAGAGCTTTGAGACTCTAACATAATAATTCATGCAAAACTCTTCTAACACTTTCAGATGTGCATTACTGCATTGCAAACAGCATTTTATTCATGCACATGACACATTTTTAATGTTTGACAGAGTTTCAGTAACATTGCATCAAACCAGGTTTGTCCGGAGCAGAAACGCTGTTTTCAGAGCTTTGAGACTCTAACATAATAATTCATGCAAAACTCTTCTAACACCTTCAGATGTGCATTACTGCATTACAAACAGCATTTTATTCATGCACTTGACAATTTTTTAATGTTTGACAAAGTTTCAGTAACATTGCATCAAACCAGGTTTGTCCGGAGCAGAAACGCTGTTTTCAGAGCTTTGAGACTCTAACATAATAATTCATGCAAAACTCTTCTAACACCTTCAGATGTGCAATACTGCATTGCAAACTGCATTTTATTCATGCACATGACAAACTTTTAATGTTTGACAGAGTTTCAGTAACATTGCATCAAACCAGGTTTGTCCGGAGCAGAAACGCTGTTTTCAGAGCTTTGAGACTCTAACATAATAATTCATGCAAAATTCTTCTAACACCTTCAGATGTGCATTACTGCATTGCAAACAGCATTTTATTCATGCACTTGACAATTTTTTAATGTTTGACAGAGTTTCAGTAACATTGCATCAAACCAGGTTTGTCCGGAGCAGAAACGCTGTTTTCAGAGCTTTGAGAGTCTAACATAATAATTCATGCAAAACTCTTCTAAAACCTTCAGATGTGCATTACTGCATTGCAAACAGCATTTTATTCATGCACATGACAAACTTTTAATGTTTGACAGAGTTTCAGTAATATTGCATCAAACCAGGTCTGTCCGGAGCAGAAACGCTGTTTTCAGAGCTTTGAGACTCTAACATAATAATTCATGCAAAACTCTTTTAACACCTTCAGATGTGCATTACTGCATTGCAAACAGCATTTTATTCATGCACATGACAAACTTTTAATGTTTGACAGAGTTTCAGTAACATTGCATCAAACCAGGTTTGTCCTGAGCAGAAACGCTGTTTTCAGAGCTTTGAGACTCTAACATAATAATTCATACAAAACTCTTCTAACACCTTCAGATGTGCATTACTGCATTGCAAACAGCATTTTATTCATGCACATGACAAACTTTTAATGTTTGACAGAGTTTCAGTAACATTGCATCAAACCAGGTTTGTCCGGAGCAGAAACGCTGTTTTCAGAGCTTTGAAACTCTAACATAATAATTCATGCAAAACTCTTCTAACACATTCAGATGTGCATTACTGCATTACAAATAGCATTTTATTCATGCACTTGACAAACTTTTAATGTTTGACAGAGTTTCAGTAACATTGCATCAAACCAGGTTTGTCCGGAGCAGAAACGCTGTTTTCAGAGCTTTGAGACTCTAACATAATAATTCATGCAAAACTCTTCTAACACCTTCAGATGTGCAGTACTGCATTGCAAACAGCATTTTATTCATGCACATTACACATTTTTAATGTTTGACAGAGTTTTAGTAACATTGCCTCAAACCAGGTTTGTCCGTAGCAGAAACGCTGTTTTCAGAGCTTTGAGACTCTAACATAATAATTCATGCAAAACTCTTCTAATACCTTCAGATGTGCATTACTGCATTACAAACAGCATTTTATTCATGCACTTGACAATTTTTTAATGTTTGACAAAGTTTCAGTAACATTGCATCAAACCAGGTTTGTCCGGAGCAGAAACGCTGTTTTCAGAGCTTTGAGACTCTAACATAATAATTCATGCAAAACTCTTCTAACACCTTCAGATGTGCAATACTGCATTGCAAACAGCATTTTATTCATGCACATGACAAACTTTTAATGTTTGACAGAGTTTCAGTAACATTGCATCAAACCAGGTTTGTCCGGAGCAGAAACGCTGTTTTCAGAGCTTTGAGACTCTAACATAATAATTCATGCAAAATTCTTCTAACACCTTCAGATGTGCATTACTGCATTGCAAACAGCATTTTATTCATGCACTTGACAATTTTTTAATGTTTGACAGAGTTTCAGTAACATTGCATCAAACCAGGTTTGTCCGGAGCAGAAACGCTGTTTTCAGAGCTTTGAGAGTCTAACATAATAATTCATGCAAAACTCTTCTAACACCTTCAGATGTGCATTACTGCATTACAAACAGCATTTTATTCATGCACTTGACAATTTTTTAATGTTTGACAAAGTTTCAGTAACATTGCATCAAACCAGGTTTGTCCGGAGCAGAAACGCTGTTTTCAGAGCTTTGAGACTCTAACATAATAATTCATGCAAAACTCTTCTAACACCTTCAGATGTGCAATACTGCATTGCAAACAGCATTTTATTCATGCACATGACAAACTTTTAATGTTTGACAGAGTTTCAGTAACATTGCATCAAACCAGGTTTGTGCGGAGCAGAAACGCTGTTTTCAGAGCTTTGAGACTCTAACATAATAATTCATGCAAAATTCTTCTAACACCTTCAGATGTGCATTACTGCATTGCAAACAGCATTTTATTCATGCACTTGACAATTTTTTAATGTTTGACAGAGTTTCAGTAACATTGCATCAAACCAGGTTTGTCCGGAGCAGAAACGCTGTTTTCAGAGCTTTGAGAGTCTAACATACAGTAATAATTCATGCAAAACCCTTCTAACACCTTCAGATGTGCATTACTGCATTGCAAACAGCATTTTATTCATGCACATGACAAACTTTTAATGTTTGACAGAGTTTCAGTAATATTGCATCAAACCAGGTCTGTCCGGAGCAGAAACGCTGTTTTCAGAGCTTTGAGACTCTAACATAATAATTCATGCAAAACTCTTCTAACAACTTCAGATGTGCATTACTGCATTGCAAACAGCATTTTATTCATGCACATGACAAACTTTTAATGTTTGACAGAGTTTCAGTAACATTGCATCAAACCAGGTTTGTCCTGAGCAGAAACGCTGTTTTCAGAGCTTTGAGACTCTAACATAATAATTCATGCAAAACTCTTCTAACACCTTCAGATGTGCATTACTGCATTGCAAACAGCATTTTATTCATGCACATGACAAACTTTTAATGTTTGACAGAGTTTCAGTAACATTGCATCAAACCAGGTTTGTCCGGAGCAGAAACGCTGTTTTCAGAGCTTTGAAACTCTAACATAATAATTCATGCAAAACTCTTCTAACACATTCAGATGTGCATTACTGCATTGCAAACAGCATTTTATTCATGCACATGACAAACTTTTAATGTTTGACAGAGTTTCAGTAATATTGCATCAAACCAGGTCTGTCCGGAGCAGAAACGCTGTTTTCAGAGCTTTGAGACTCTAACATAATAATTCATGCAAAACTCTTCTAACACCTTCAGATGTGCATTACTGCATTGCAAATAGCATTTTATTCATGCACATGACAAACTTTTAATGTTTGACAGAGTTTCAGTAATATTGCATCAAACCAGGTCTGTCCGGAGCAGAAACGCTGTTTTCAGAGCTTTGAGACTCTAACATAATAATTCATGCAAAACTCTTCTAACACTTTCAGATGTGCATTACTGCATTGCAAACAGCATTTTATTCATGCACATGACACATTTTTAATGTTTGACAGAGTTTCAGTAACATTGCATCAAACCAGGTTTGTCCGGAGCAGAAACGCTGTTTTCAGAGCCTTGAGACTCTAACATAATAATTCATGCAAAACTCTTCTAACACCTTCAGATGTGCATTACTGCATTACAAACAGCATTTTATTCATGCACTTGACAATTTTTTAATGTTTGACAAAGTTTCAGTAACATTGCATCAAACCAGGTTTGTCCGGAGCAGAAACGCTGTTTTCAGAGCTTTGAGACTCTAACATAATAATTCATGCAAAACTCTTCTAACACCTTCAGATGTGCAATACTGCATTGCAAACAGCATTTTATTCATGCACATGACAAACTTTTAATGTTTGACAGAGTTTCAGTAACATTGCATCAAACCAGGTTTGTCCGGAGCAGAAACGCTGTTTTCAGAGCTTTGAGAGTCTAACATAATAATTCATGCAAAACTCTTCTAACACCTTCAGATGTGCATTACTGCATTACAAACAGCATTTTATTCATGCACTTGACAATTTTTTAATGTTTGACAAAGTTTCAGTAACATTGCATCAAACCAGGTTTGTCCGGAGCAGAAACGCTGTTTTCAGAGCTTTGAGACTCTAACATAATAATTCATGCAAAACTCTTCTAACACCTTCAGATGTGCAATACTGCATTGCAAACAGCATTTTATTCATGCACATGACAAACTTTTAATGTTTGACAGAGTTTCAGTAACATTGCATCAAACCAGGTTTGTGCGGAGCAGAAACGCTGTTTTCAGAGCTTTGAGACTCTAACATAATAATTCATGCAAAATTCTTCTAACACCTTCAGATGTGCATTACTGCATTGCAAACAGCATTTTATTCATGCACTTGACAATTTTTTAATGTTTGACAGAGTTTCAGTAACATTGCATCAAACCAGGTTTGTCCGGAGCAGAAACGCTGTTTTCAGAGCTTTGAGAGTCTAACATAATAATTCATGCAAAACCCTTCTAACACCTTCAGATGTGCATTACTGCATTGCAAACAGCATTTTATTCATGCACATGACAAACTTTTAATGTTTGACAGAGTTTCAGTAATATTGCATCAAACCAGGTCTGTCCGGAGCAGAAACGCTGTTTTCAGAGCTTTGAGACTCTAACATAATAATTCATGCAAAACTCTTCTAACACCTTCAGATGTGCATTACTGCATTGCAAACAGCATTTTATTCATGCACATGACAAACTTTTAATGTTTGACAGAGTTTCAGTAACATTGCATCAAACCAGGTTTGTCCTGAGCAGAAACGCTGTTTTCAGAGCTTTGAGACTCTAACATAATAATTCATGCAAAACTCTTCTAACACCTTCAGATGTGCATTACTGCATTGCAAACAGCATTTTATTCATGCACATGACAAACTTTTAATGTTTGACAGAGTTTCAGTAACATTGCATCAAACCAGGTTTGTCCGGAGCAGAAACGCTGTTTTCAGAGCTTTGAAACTCTAACATAATAATTCATGCAAAACTCTTCTAACACATTCAGATGTGCATTACTGCATTGCAAACAGCATTTTATTCATGCACATGACAAACTTTTAATGTTTGACAGAGTTTCAGTAATATTGCATCAAACCAGGTCTGTCCGGAGCAGAAACGCTGTTTTCAGAGCTTTGAGACTCTAACATAATAATTCATGCAAAACTCTTCTAACACCTTCAGATGTGCATTACTGCATTGCAAATAGCATTTTATTCATGCACATGACAAACTTTTAATGTTTGACAGAGTTTCAGTAATATTGCATCAAACCAGGTCTGTCCGGAGCAGAAACGCTGTTTTCAGAGCTTTGAGACTCTAACATAATAATTCATGCAAAACTCTTCTAACACTTTCAGATGTGCATTACTGCATTGCAAACAGCATTTTATTCATGCACATGACACATTTTTAATGTTTGACAGAGTTTCAGTAACATTGCATCAAACCAGGTTTGTCCGGAGCAGAAACGCTGTTTTCAGAGCTTTGAGACTCTAACATAATAATTCATGCAAAACTCTTCTAACACCTTCAGATGTGCATTACTGCATTACAAACAGCATTTTATTCATGCACTTGACAATTTTTTAATGTTTGACAAAGTTTCAGTAACATTGCATCAAACCAGGTTTGTCCGGAGCAGAAACGCTGTTTTCAGAGCTTTGAGACTCTAACATAATAATTCATGCAAAACTCTTCTAACACCTTCAGATGTGCAATACTGCATTGCAAACAGCATTTTATTCATGCACATGACAAACTTTTAATGTTTGACAGAGTTTCAGTAACATTGCATCAAACCAGGTTTGTCCGGAGCAGAAACGCTGTTTTCAGAGCTTTGAGACTCTAACATAATAATTCATGCAAAATTCTTCTAACACCTTCAGATGTGCATTACTGCATTGCAAACAGCATTTTATTCTTGCACTTGACAATTTTTTAATGTTTGACAGAGTTTCAGTAACATTGCATCAAACCAGGTTTGTCCGGAGCAGAAACGCTGTTTTCAGAGCTTTGAGAGTCTAACATAATAATTCATGCAAAACTCTTCTAACACCTTCAGATGTGCATTACTGCATTGCAAACAGCATTTTATTCATGCACATGACAAACTTTTAATGTTTGACAGAGTTTCAGTAATATTGCATCAAACCAGGTCTGTCCGGAGCAGAAACGCTGTTTTCAGAGCTTTGAGACTCTAACATAATAATTCATGCAAAACTCTTCTAACACCTTCAGATGTGCATTACTGCATTGCAAACAGCATTTTATTCATGCACATGACAAACTTTTAATGTTTGACAGAGTTTCAGTAACATTGCATCAAACCAGGTTTGTCCTGAGCAGAAACGCTGTTTTCAGAGCTTTGAGACTCTAACATAATAATTCATGCAAAACTCTTCTAACACCTTCAGATGTGCATTACTGCATTGCAAACAGCATTTTATTCATGCACATGACAAACTTTTAATGTTTGACAGAGTTTCAGTAACATTGCATCAAACCAGGTTTGTCCGGAGCAGAAACGCTGTTTTCAGAGCTTTGAAACTCTAACATAATAATTCATGCAAAACTCTTCTAACACATTCAGATGTGCATTACTGCATTGCAAACAGCATTTTATTCATGCACATGACAAACTTTTAATGTTTGACAGAGTTTCAGTAATATTGCATCAAACCAGGTCTGTCCGGAGCAGAAACGCTGTTTTCAGAGCTTTGAGACTCTAACATAATAATTCATGCAAAACTCTTCTAACACCTTCAGATGTGCATTACTGCATTGCAAATAGCATTTTATTCATGCACATGACAAACTTTTAATGTTTGACAGAGTTTCAGTAATATTGCATCAAACCAGGTCTGTCCGGAGCAGAAACGCTGTTTTCAGAGCTTTGAGACTCTAACATAATAATTCATGCAAAACTCTTCTAACACTTTCAGATGTGCATTACTGCATTGCAAACAGCATTTTATTCATGCACATGACACATTTTTAATGTTTGACAGAGTTTCAGTAACATTGCATCAAACCAGGTTTGTCCGGAGCAGAAACGCTGTTTTCAGAGCTTTGAGACTCTAACATAATAATTCATGCAAAACTCTTCTAACACCTTCAGATGTGCATTACTGCATTACAAACAGCATTTTATTCATGCACTTGACAATTTTTTAATGTTTGACAAAGTTTCAGTAACATTGCATCAAACCAGGTTTGTCCGGAGCAGAAACGCTGTTTTCAGAGCTTTGAGACTCTAACATAATAATTCATGCAAAACTCTTCTAACACCTTCAGATGTGCAATACTGCATTGCAAACAGCATTTTATTCATGCACATGACAAACTTTTAATGTTTGACAGAGTTTCAGTAACATTGCATCAAACCAGGTTTGTCCGGAGCAGAAACGCTGTTTTCAGAGCTTTGAGACTCTAACATAATAATTCATGCAAAATTCTTCTAACACCTTCAGATGTGCATTACTGCATTGCAAACAGCATTTTATTCATGCACTTGACAATTTTTTAATGTTTGACAGAGTTTCAGTAACATTGCATCAAACCAGGTTTGTCCGGAGCAGAAACGCTGTTTTCAGAGCTTTGAGAGTCTAACATAATAATTCATGCAAAACTCTTCTAACACCTTCAGATGTGCATTACTGCATTGCAAACAGCATTTTATTCATGCACATGACAAACTTTTAATGTTTGACAGAGTTTCAGTAATATTGCATCAAACCAGGTCTGTCCGGAGCAGAAACGCTGTTTTCAGAGCTTTGAGACTCTAACATAATAATTCATGCAAAACTCTTCTAACACCTTCAGATGTGCATTACTGCATTGCAAACAGCATTTTATTCATGCACATGACAAACTTTTAATGTTTGACAGAGTTTCAGTAACATTGCATCAAACCAGGTTTGTCCTGAGCAGAAACGCTGTTTTCAGAGCTTTGAGACTCTAACATAATAATTAATGCAAAACTCTTCTAACACCTTCAGATGTGCATTACTGCATTGCAAACAGCATTTTATTCATGCACATGACAAACTTTTAATGTTTGACAGAGTTTCAGTAACATTGCATCAAACCAGGTTTGTCCGGAGCAGAAACGCTGTTTTCAGAGCTTTGAAACTCTAACATAATAATTCATGCAAAACTCTTCTAACACATTCAGATGTGCATTACTGCATTACAAATAGCATTTTATTCATGCACTTGACAAACTTTTAATGTTTGACAGAGTTTCAGTAACATTGCATCAAACCAGGTTTGTCCGGAGCAGAAACGCTGTTTTCAGAGCTTTGAAACTCTAACATAATAATTCATGCAAAACTCTTCTAACACATTCAGATGTGCATTACTGCATTACAAATAGCATTTTATTCATGCACTTGACAAACTTTTAATGTTTGACAGAGTTTCAGTAACATTGCATCAAACCAGGTTTGTCCGGAGCAGAAACGCTGTTTTCAGAGCTTTGAGACTCTAACATAATAATTCATGCAAAACTCTTCTAACACCTTCAGATGTGCAATACTGCATTGCAAACAGCATTTTATTCATGCACATGACAAACTTTTAATGTTTGACAGAGTTTCAGTAACATTGCATTAAACCAGGTTTGTCCTGAGCAGAAACGCTGTTTTCAGAGCTTTGAGACTCTAACATAATAATTCATGCAAAACTCTTCTAACACCTTCAGATGTGCAGTACTGCATTGCAAACAGCATTTTATTCATGCACATGACACATTTTTAATGTTTGACAGAGTTTCAGTAACATTGCATCAAACCAGGTTTGTCCGTAGCAGAAACGCTGTTTTCAGAGCTTTGAGACTCTAACATAATAATTCATGCAAAACTCTTCTAACACCTTCAGATGTGCATTACTGCATTACAAACAGCATTTTATTCATGCACTTGACAATTTTTTAATGTTTGACAAAGGTTCAGTAACATTGCATCAAACCAGGTTTGTCCGTAGCAGAAACGCTGTTTTCAGAGCTTTGAGACTCTAACATAATAATTCATGCAAAACTCTTCTAACACCTTCAGATGTGCATTACTGCATTACAAACAGCATTTTATTCATGCACTTGACAATTTTTTAATGTTTGACAAAGGTTCAGTAACATTGCATCAAACCAGGTTTGTCCGGAGCAGAAACGCTGTTTTCAGAGCTTTGAGACTCTAACATAATAATTCATGCAAAACTCTTCTAACACCTTCAGATGTGCAATACTGCATTGCAAACAGCATTTTATTCATGCACATGACAAACTTTTAATGTTTGACAGAGTTTCAGTAACATTGCATCAAACCAGGTTTGTCCGGAGCAGAAACGCTGTTTTCAGAGCTTTGAGACTCTAACATAATAATTCATGCAAAATTCTTCTAACACCTTCAGATGTGCATTACTGCATTGCAAACAGCATTTTATTCATGCACTTGACAATTTTTTAATGTTTGACAGAGTTTCAGTAACATTGCATCAAACCAGGTTTGTCCGGAGCAGAAACGCTGTTTTCAGAGCTTTGAGAGTCTAACATAATAATTCATGCAAAACTCTTCTAACACCTTCAGATGTGCATTACTGCATTGCAAACAGCATTTTATTCATGCACATGACAAACTTTTAATGTTTGACAGAGTTTCAGTAATATTGCATCAAACCAGGTCTGTCCGGAGCAGAAACGCTGTTTTCAGAGCTTTGAGACTCTAACATAATAATTCATGCAAAACTCTTCTAACACCTTCAGATGTGCATTACTGCATTGCAAACAGCATTTTATTCATGCACATGACAAACTTTTAATGTTTGACAGAGTTTCAGTAACATTGCATCAAACCAGGTTTGTCCTGAGCAGAAACGCTGTTTTCAGAGCTTTGAGACTCTAACATAATAATTCATGCAAAACTCTTCTAACACCTTCAGATGTGCATTACTGCATTGCAAACAGCATTTTATTCATGCACATGACAAACTTTTAATGTTTGACAGAGTTTCAGTAACATTGCATCAAACCAGGTTTGTCCGGAGCAGAAACGCTGTTTTCAGAGCTTTGAAACTCTAACATAATAATTCATGCAAAACTCTTCTAACACATTCAGATGTGCATTACTGCATTACAAATAGCATTTTATTCATGCACTTGACAAACTTTTAATGTTTGACAGAGTTTCAGTAACATTGCATCAAACCAGGTTTGTCCGGAGCAGAAACGCTGTTTTCAGAGCTTTGAAACTCTAACATAATAATTCATGCAAAACTCTTCTAACACATTCAGATGTGCATTACTGCATTACAAATAGCATTTTATTCATGCACTTGACAAACTTTTAATGTTTGACAGAGTTTCAGTAACATTGCATCAAACCAGGTTTGTCCGGAGCAGAAACGCTGTTTTCAGAGCTTTGAGACTCTAACATAATAATTCATGCAAAACTCTTCTAACACCTTCAGATGTGCAATACTGCATTGCAAACAGCATTTTATTCATGCACATGACAAACTTTTAATGTTTGACAGAGTTTCAGTAACATTGCATCAAACCAGGTTTGTCCGGAGCAGAAACGCTGTTTTCAGAGCTTTGAGACTCTAACATAATAATTCATGCAAAATTCTTCTAACACCTTCAGATGTGCATTACTGCATTACAAATAGCATTTTATTCATGCACTTGACAAACTTTTAATGTTTGACAGAGTTTCAGTAACATTGCATCAAACCAGGTTTGTCCGGAGCAGAAACGCTGTTTTCAGAGCTTTGAAACTCTAACATAATAATTCATGCAAAACTCTTCTAACACATTCAGATGTGCATTACTGCATTACAAATAGCATTTTATTCATGCACTTGACAAACTTTTAATGTTTGACAGAGTTTCAGTAACATTGCATCAAACCAGGTTTGTCCGGAGCAGAAACGCTGTTTTCAGAGCTTTGAGACTCTAACATAATAATTCATGCAAAACTCTTCTAACACCTTCAGATGTGCAGTACTGCATTGCAAACAGCATTTTATTCATGCACATGACACATTTTTAATGTTTGACAGAGTTTCAGTAACATTGCATCAAACCAGGTTTGTCCGTAGCAGAAACGCTGTTTTCAGAGCTTTGAGACTCTAACATAATAATTCATGCAAAACTCTTCTAACACCTTCAGATGTGCATTACTGCATTACAAACAGCATTTTATTCATGCACTTGACAATTTTTTAATGTTTGACAAAGGTTCAGTAACATTGCATCAAACCAGGTTTGTCCGGAGCAGAAACGCTGTTTTCAGAGCTTTGAGACTCTAACATAATAATTCATGCAAAACTCTTCTAACACCTTCAGATGTGCAATACTGCATTGCAAACAGCATTTTATTCATGCACATGACAAACTTTTAATGTTTGACAGAGTTTCAGTAACATTGCATCAAACCAGGTTTGTGCGGAGTAGAAACGCTGTTTTCAGAGCTTTGAGACTCTAACATAATAATTCATGCAAAATTCTTCTAACACCTTCAGATGTGCATTACTGCATTGCAAACAGCATTTTATTCATGCACTTGACAATTTTTTAATGTTTGACAGAGTTTCAGTAACATTGCATCAAACCAGGTTTGTCCGGAGCAGAAACGCTGTTTTCAGAGCTTTGAGAGTCTAACATAATAATTCATGCAAAACTCTTCTAACACCTTCAGATGTGCATTACTGCATTGCAAACAGCATTTTATTCATGCACATGACAAACTTTTAATGTTTGACAGAGTTTCAGTAATATTGCATCAAACCAGGTCTGTCCGGAGCAGAAACGCTGTTTTCAGAGCTTTGAGACTCTAACATAATAATTCATGCAAAACTCTTCTAACACCTTCAGATGTGCATTACTGCATTGCAAACAGCATTGTATTAATGCACATGACAAACTTTTAATGTTTGACAGAGTTTCAGTAACATTGCATCAAACCAGGTTTGTCCTGAGCAGAAACGCTGTTTTCAGAGCTTTGAGACTCTAACATAATAATTCATGCAAAACTCTTCTAACACCTTCAGATGTGCATTACTGCATTGCAAACAGCATTTTATTCATGCACATGACAAACTTTTAATGTTTGACAGAGTTTCAGTAACATTGCATCAAACCAGGTTTGTCCGGAGCAGAAACGCTGTTTTCAGAGCTTTGAGACTCTAACATAATAATTCATGCAAAACTCTTCTAACACCTTCAGATGTGCAGTACTGCATTGCAAACAGCATTTTATTCATGCACATGACAAACTTTTAATGTTTGACAGAGTTTCAGTAATATTGCATCAAACCAGGTCTGTCCGGAGCAGAAACGCTGTTTTCAGAGCTTTGAGACTCTAACATAATAATTCATGCAAAACTCTTCTAACACCTTCAGATGTGCATTACAGCGTTGCAAATAGCATTTTATTCATGCACATGACAAACTTTTAATGTTTGACAGAGTTTCAGTAATATTGCATCAAACCACGTTTGTCCGGAGCAGAAACGCTGTTTTCAGAGCTTTGAGACTCTAACATAATAATTCATGCAAAACTCTTCTAACACTTTCAGATGTGCATTACTGCATTGCAAACAGCATTTTATTCATGCACATGACACATTTTTAATGTTTGACAGAGTTTCAGTAACATTGCATCAAACCAGGTTTGTCCGGAGCAGAAACGCTGTTTTCAGAGCTTTGAAACTCTAACATAATAATTCATGCAAAACTCTTCTAACACATTCAGATGTGCATTACTGCATTACAAATAGCATTTTATTCATGCACTTGACAAACTTTTAATGTTTGACAGAGTTTCAGTAACATTGCATCAAACCAGGTTTGTCCGGAGCAGAAACGCTGTTTTCAGAGCTTTGAGACTCTAACATAATAATTCATGCAAAATTCTTCTAACACCTTCAGATGTGCATTACTGCATTGCAAACAGCATTTTATTCTTGCACTTGACAATTTTTTAATGTTTGACAGAGTTTCAGTAACATTGCATCAAACCAGGTTTGTCCGGAGCAGAAACGCTGTTTTCAGAGCTTTGAGAGTCTAACATAATAATTCATGCAAAACTCTTCTAACACCTTCAGATGTGCATTACTGCATTGCAAACAGCATTTTATTCATGCACATGACAAACTTTTAATGTTTGACAGAGTTTCAGTAATATTGCATCAAACCAGGTCTGTCCGGAGCAGAAACGCTGTTTTCAGAGCTTTGAGACTCTAACATAATAATTCATGCAAAACTCTTCTAACACCTTCAGATGTGCATTACTGCATTGCAAACAGCATTTTATTCATGCACATGACAAACTTTTAATGTTTGACAGAGTTTCAGTAACATTGCATCAAACCAGGTTTGTCCTGAGCAGAAACGCTGTTTTCAGAGCTTTGAGACTCTAACATAATAATTCATGCAAAACTCTTCTAACACCTTCAGATGTGCATTACTGCATTGCAAACAGCATTTTATTCATGCACATGACAAACTTTTAATGTTTGACAGAGTTTCAGTAACATTGCATCAAACCAGGTTTGTCCGGAGCAGAAACGCTGTTTTCAGAGCTTTGAAACTCTAACATAATAATTCATGCAAAACTCTTCTAACACATTCAGATGTGCATTACTGCATTGCAAACAGCATTTTATTCATGCACATGACAAACTTTTAATGTTTGACAGAGTTTCAGTAATATTGCATCAAACCAGGTCTGTCCGGAGCAGAAACGCTGTTTTCAGAGCTTTGAGACTCTAACATAATAATTCATGCAAAACTCTTCTAACACCTTCAGATGTGCATTACTGCATTGCAAATAGCATTTTATTCATGCACATGACAAACTTTTAATGTTTGACAGAGTTTCAGTAATATTGCATCAAACCAGGTCTGTCCGGAGCAGAAACGCTGTTTTCAGAGCTTTGAGACTCTAACATAATAATTCATGCAAAACTCTTCTAACACTTTCAGATGTGCATTACTGCATTGCAAACAGCATTTTATTCATGCACATGACACATTTTTAATGTTTGACAGAGTTTCAGTAACATTGCATCAAACCAGGTTTGTCCGGAGCAGAAACGCTGTTTTCAGAGCTTTGAGACTCTAACATAATAATTCATGCAAAACTCTTCTAACACCTTCAGATGTGCATTACTGCATTACAAACAGCATTTTATTCATGCACTTGACAATTTTTTAATGTTTGACAAAGTTTCAGTAACATTGCATCAAACCAGGTTTGTCCGG
Source organism: Garra rufa (assembly GCF_049309525.1). NCBI lineage: Eukaryota > Metazoa > Chordata > Actinopteri > Cypriniformes > Cyprinidae > Garra > Garra rufa. The sequence goes on along the minus strand of NW_027394278.1, from coordinate 6,427,241 downwards.
AGCAGAAACGCTGTTTTCAGAGCTTTGAGACTCTAACATAATAATTCATGCAAAACTCTTCTAACACCTTCAGATGTGCAATACTGCATTGCAAACAGCATTTTATTCATGCACATGACAAACTTTTAATGTTTGACAGAGTTTCAGTAACATTGCATCAAACCAGGTTTGTCCGGAGCAGAAACGCTGTTTTCAGAGCTTTGAGACTCTAACATAATAATTCATGCAAAATTCTTCTAACACCTTCAGATGTGCATTACTGCATTGCAAACAGCATTTTATTCATGCACTTGACAATTTTTTAATGTTTGACAGAGTTTCAGTAACATTGCATCAAACCAGGTTTGTCCGGAGCAGAAACGCTGTTTTCAGAGCTTTGAGAGTCTAACATAATAATTCATGCAAAACTCTTCTAACACCTTCAGATGTGCATTACTGCATTGCAAACAGCATTTTATTCATGCACATGACAAACTTTTAATGTTTGACAGAGTTTCAGTAATATTGCATCAAACCAGGTCTGTCCGGAGCAGAAACGCTGTTTTCAGAGCTTTGAGACTCTAACATAATAATTCATGCAAAACTCTTCTAACACCTTCAGATGTGCATTACTGCATTGCAAACAGCATTTTATTCATGCACATGACAAACTTTTAATGTTTGACAGAGTTTCAGTAACATTGCATCAAACCAGGTTTGTCCTGAGCAGAAACGCTGTTTTCAGAGCTTTGAGACTCTAACATAATAATTAATGCAAAACTCTTCTAACACCTTCAGATGTGCATTACTGCATTGCAAACAGCATTTTATTCATGCACATGACAAACTTTTAATGTTTGACAGAGTTTCAGTAACATTGCATCAAACCAGGTTTGTCCGGAGCAGAAACGCTGTTTTCAGAGCTTTGAAACTCTAACATAATAATTCATGCAAAACTCTTCTAACACATTCAGATGTGCATTACTGCATTACAAATAGCATTTTATTCATGCACTTGACAAACTTTTAATGTTTGACAGAGTTTCAGTAACATTGCATCAAACCAGGTTTGTCCGGAGCAGAAACGCTGTTTTCAGAGCTTTGAAACTCTAACATAATAATTCATGCAAAACTCTTCTAACACATTCAGATGTGCATTACTGCATTACAAATAGCATTTTATTCATGCACTTGACAAACTTTTAATGTTTGACAGAGTTTCAGTAACATTGCATCAAACCAGGTTTGTCCGGAGCAGAAACGCTGTTTTCAGAGCTTTGAGACTCTAACATAATAATTCATGCAAAACTCTTCTAACACCTTCAGATGTGCAATACTGCATTGCAAACAGCATTTTATTCATGCACATGACAAACTTTTAATGTTTGACAGAGTTTCAGTAACATTGCATTAAACCAGGTTTGTCCTGAGCAGAAACGCTGTTTTCAGAGCTTTGAGACTCTAACATAATAATTCATGCAAAACTCTTCTAACACCTTCAGATGTGCAGTACTGCATTGCAAACAGCATTTTATTCATGCACATGACACATTTTTAATGTTTGACAGAGTTTCAGTAACATTGCATCAAACCAGGTTTGTCCGTAGCAGAAACGCTGTTTTCAGAGCTTTGAGACTCTAACATAATAATTCATGCAAAACTCTTCTAACACCTTCAGATGTGCATTACTGCATTACAAACAGCATTTTATTCATGCACTTGACAATTTTTTAATGTTTGACAAAGGTTCAGTAACATTGCATCAAACCAGGTTTGTCCGTAGCAGAAACGCTGTTTTCAGAGCTTTGAGACTCTAACATAATAATTCATGCAAAACTCTTCTAACACCTTCAGATGTGCATTACTGCATTACAAACAGCATTTTATTCATGCACTTGACAATTTTTTAATGTTTGACAAAGGTTCAGTAACATTGCATCAAACCAGGTTTGTCCGGAGCAGAAACGCTGTTTTCAGAGCTTTGAGACTCTAACATAATAATTCATGCAAAACTCTTCTAACACCTTCAGATGTGCAATACTGCATTGCAAACAGCATTTTATTCATGCACATGACAAACTTTTAATGTTTGACAGAGTTTCAGTAACATTGCATCAAACCAGGTTTGTCCGGAGCAGAAACGCTGTTTTCAGAGCTTTGAGACTCTAACATAATAATTCATGCAAAATTCTTCTAACACCTTCAGATGTGCATTACTGCATTGCAAACAGCATTTTATTCATGCACTTGACAATTTTTTAATGTTTGACAGAGTTTCAGTAACATTGCATCAAACCAGGTTTGTCCGGAGCAGAAACGCTGTTTTCAGAGCTTTGAGAGTCTAACATAATAATTCATGCAAAACTCTTCTAACACCTTCAGATGTGCATTACTGCATTGCAAACAGCATTTTATTCATGCACATGACAAACTTTTAATGTTTGACAGAGTTTCAGTAATATTGCATCAAACCAGGTCTGTCCGGAGCAGAAACGCTGTTTTCAGAGCTTTGAGACTCTAACATAATAATTCATGCAAAACTCTTCTAACACCTTCAGATGTGCATTACTGCATTGCAAACAGCATTTTATTCATGCACATGACAAACTTTTAATGTTTGACAGAGTTTCAGTAACATTGCATCAAACCAGGTTTGTCCTGAGCAGAAACGCTGTTTTCAGAGCTTTGAGACTCTAACATAATAATTCATGCAAAACTCTTCTAACACCTTCAGATGTGCATTACTGCATTGCAAACAGCATTTTATTCATGCACATGACAAACTTTTAATGTTTGACAGAGTTTCAGTAACATTGCATCAAACCAGGTTTGTCCGGAGCAGAAACGCTGTTTTCAGAGCTTTGAAACTCTAACATAATAATTCATGCAAAACTCTTCTAACACATTCAGATGTGCATTACTGCATTACAAATAGCATTTTATTCATGCACTTGACAAACTTTTAATGTTTGACAGAGTTTCAGTAACATTGCATCAAACCAGGTTTGTCCGGAGCAGAAACGCTGTTTTCAGAGCTTTGAAACTCTAACATAATAATTCATGCAAAACTCTTCTAACACATTCAGATGTGCATTACTGCATTACAAATAGCATTTTATTCATGCACTTGACAAACTTTTAATGTTTGACAGAGTTTCAGTAACATTGCATCAAACCAGGTTTGTCCGGAGCAGAAACGCTGTTTTCAGAGCTTTGAGACTCTAACATAATAATTCATGCAAAACTCTTCTAACACCTTCAGATGTGCAATACTGCATTGCAAACAGCATTTTATTCATGCACATGACAAACTTTTAATGTTTGACAGAGTTTCAGTAACATTGCATCAAACCAGGTTTGTCCGGAGCAGAAACGCTGTTTTCAGAGCTTTGAGACTCTAACATAATAATTCATGCAAAATTCTTCTAACACCTTCAGATGTGCATTACTGCATTACAAATAGCATTTTATTCATGCACTTGACAAACTTTTAATGTTTGACAGAGTTTCAGTAACATTGCATCAAACCAGGTTTGTCCGGAGCAGAAACGCTGTTTTCAGAGCTTTGAAACTCTAACATAATAATTCATGCAAAACTCTTCTAACACATTCAGATGTGCATTACTGCATTACAAATAGCATTTTATTCATGCACTTGACAAACTTTTAATGTTTGACAGAGTTTCAGTAACATTGCATCAAACCAGGTTTGTCCGGAGCAGAAACGCTGTTTTCAGAGCTTTGAGACTCTAACATAATAATTCATGCAAAACTCTTCTAACACCTTCAGATGTGCAGTACTGCATTGCAAACAGCATTTTATTCATGCACATGACACATTTTTAATGTTTGACAGAGTTTCAGTAACATTGCATCAAACCAGGTTTGTCCGTAGCAGAAACGCTGTTTTCAGAGCTTTGAGACTCTAACATAATAATTCATGCAAAACTCTTCTAACACCTTCAGATGTGCATTACTGCATTACAAACAGCATTTTATTCATGCACTTGACAATTTTTTAATGTTTGACAAAGGTTCAGTAACATTGCATCAAACCAGGTTTGTCCGGAGCAGAAACGCTGTTTTCAGAGCTTTGAGACTCTAACATAATAATTCATGCAAAACTCTTCTAACACCTTCAGATGTGCAATACTGCATTGCAAACAGCATTTTATTCATGCACATGACAAACTTTTAATGTTTGACAGAGTTTCAGTAACATTGCATCAAACCAGGTTTGTGCGGAGTAGAAACGCTGTTTTCAGAGCTTTGAGACTCTAACATAATAATTCATGCAAAATTCTTCTAACACCTTCAGATGTGCATTACTGCATTGCAAACAGCATTTTATTCATGCACTTGACAATTTTTTAATGTTTGACAGAGTTTCAGTAACATTGCATCAAACCAGGTTTGTCCGGAGCAGAAACGCTGTTTTCAGAGCTTTGAGAGTCTAACATAATAATTCATGCAAAACTCTTCTAACACCTTCAGATGTGCATTACTGCATTGCAAACAGCATTTTATTCATGCACATGACAAACTTTTAATGTTTGACAGAGTTTCAGTAATATTGCATCAAACCAGGTCTGTCCGGAGCAGAAACGCTGTTTTCAGAGCTTTGAGACTCTAACATAATAATTCATGCAAAACTCTTCTAACACCTTCAGATGTGCATTACTGCATTGCAAACAGCATTGTATTAATGCACATGACAAACTTTTAATGTTTGACAGAGTTTCAGTAACATTGCATCAAACCAGGTTTGTCCTGAGCAGAAACGCTGTTTTCAGAGCTTTGAGACTCTAACATAATAATTCATGCAAAACTCTTCTAACACCTTCAGATGTGCATTACTGCATTGCAAACAGCATTTTATTCATGCACATGACAAACTTTTAATGTTTGACAGAGTTTCAGTAACATTGCATCAAACCAGGTTTGTCCGGAGCAGAAACGCTGTTTTCAGAGCTTTGAGACTCTAACATAATAATTCATGCAAAACTCTTCTAACACCTTCAGATGTGCAGTACTGCATTGCAAACAGCATTTTATTCATGCACATGACAAACTTTTAATGTTTGACAGAGTTTCAGTAATATTGCATCAAACCAGGTCTGTCCGGAGCAGAAACGCTGTTTTCAGAGCTTTGAGACTCTAACATAATAATTCATGCAAAACTCTTCTAACACCTTCAGATGTGCATTACAGCGTTGCAAATAGCATTTTATTCATGCACATGACAAACTTTTAATGTTTGACAGAGTTTCAGTAATATTGCATCAAACCACGTTTGTCCGGAGCAGAAACGCTGTTTTCAGAGCTTTGAGACTCTAACATAATAATTCATGCAAAACTCTTCTAACACTTTCAGATGTGCATTACTGCATTGCAAACAGCATTTTATTCATGCACATGACACATTTTTAATGTTTGACAGAGTTTCAGTAACATTGCATCAAACCAGGTTTGTCCGGAGCAGAAACGCTGTTTTCAGAGCTTTGAAACTCTAACATAATAATTCATGCAAAACTCTTCTAACACATTCAGATGTGCATTACTGCATTACAAATAGCATTTTATTCATGCACTTGACAAACTTTTAATGTTTGACAGAGTTTCAGTAACATTGCATCAAACCAGGTTTGTCCGGAGCAGAAACGCTGTTTTCAGAGCTTTGAAACTCTAACATAATAATTCATGCAAAACTCTTCTAACACATTCAGATGTGCATTACTGCATTACAAATAGCATTTTATTCATGCACTTGACAAACTTTTAATGTTTGACAGAGTTTCAGTAACATTGCATCAAACCAGGTTTGTCAGGAGCAGAAACGCTGTTTTCAGAGCTTTGAGACTCTAACATAATAATTCATGCAAAACTCTTCTAACACATTCAGATGTGCATTACTGCATTACAAATAGCATTTTATTCATGCACTTGACAAACTTTTAATGTTTGACAGAGTTTCAGTAACATTGCATCAAACCAGGTTTGTCCGGAGCAGAAACGCTGTTTTCAGAGCTTTGAGACTCTAACATAATAATTCATGCAAAACTCTTCTAACACCTTCAGATGTGCATTACTGCATTGCAAACAGCATTTTATTCATGCACATGACAAACTTTTAATGTTTGACACAGTTTCAGTAATATTGCATCAAACCAGGTTTGTCCGGAGCAGAAACGCTGTTTTCAGAGCTTTGAGACTCTAACATAATAATTCATGCAAAACTCTTCTAACACCTTCAGATGTGCATTACTGCATTGCAAACAGCATTTTATTCATGCACATGACAAACTTTTAATGTTTGACAGAGTTTCAGTAATATTGCATCAAACCAGGTCTGTCCGGAGCAGAAACGCTGTTTTCAGAGCTTTGAGACTCTAACATAATAATTCATGCAAAACTCTTCTAACACCTTCAGATGTGCATTACTGCATTGCAAACAGCATTTTATTCATGCACATGACAAACTTTTAATGTTTGACAGAGTTTCAGTAACATTGCATCAAACCAGTTTTGTCCTGAGCAGAAACGCTGTTTTCAGAGCTTTGAGACTCTAACATAATAATTCATGCAAAACTCTTCTAACACCTTCAGATGTGCATTACTGCATTGCAAACAGCATTTTATTCATGCACATGACAAACTTTTAATGTTTGACAGAGTTTCAGTAACATTGCATCAAACCAGGTTTGTCCGGAGCAGAAACGCTGTTTTCAGAGCTTTGAAACTCTAACATAATAATTCATGCAAAACTCTTCTAACACCTTCAGATGTGCAGTACTGCATTGCAAACAGCATTTTATTCATGCACATGACAAACTTTTAATGTTTGACAGAGTTTCAGTAATATTGCATCAAACCAGGTTTGTCCGGAGCAGAAACGCTGTTTTCAGAGCTTTGAGACTCTAACATAATAATTCATGCAAAACTCTTCTAACACCTTCAGATGTGCAATACTGCATTGCAAACAGCATTTTATTCATGCACATGACAAACTTTTAATGTTTGACAGAGTTTCAGTAACATTGCATCAAACCAGGTTTGTGCGGAGCAGAAACGCTGTTTTCAGAGCTTTGAGACTCTAACATAATAATTCATGCAAAATTCTTCTAACACCTTCAGATGTGCATTACTGCATTGCAAACAGCATTTTATTCATGCACTTGACAATTTTTTAATGTTTGACAGAGTTTCAGTAACATTGCATCAAACCAGGTTTGTCCGGAGCAGAAACGCTGTTTTCAGAGCTTTGAGAGTCTAACATAATAATTCATGCAAAACCCTTCTAACACCTTCAGATGTGCATTACTGCATTGCAAACAGCATTTTATTCATGCACATGACAAACTTTTAATGTTTGACAGAGTTTCAGTAATATTGCATCAAACCAGGTCTGTCCGGAGCAGAAACGCTGTTTTCAGAGCTTTGAGACTCTAACATAATAATTCATGCAAAACTCTTCTAACACCTTCAGATGTGCATTACTGCATTGCAAACAGCATTTTATTCATGCACATGACAAACTTTTAATGTTTGACAGAGTTTCAGTAACATTGCATCAAACCAGTTTTGTCCTGAGCAGAAACGCTGTTTTCAGAGCTTTGAGACTCTAACATAATAATTCATGCAAAACTCTTCTAACACCTTCAGATGTGCATTACTGCATTGCAAACAGCATTTTATTCATGCACATGACAAACTTTTAATGTTTGACAGAGTTTCAGTAACATTGCATCAAACCAGGTTTGTCCGGAGCAGAAACGCTGTTTTCAGAGCTTTGAAACTCTAACATAATAATTCATGCAAAACTCTTCTAACACCTTCAGATGTGCAGTACTGCATTGCAAACAGCATTTTATTCATGCACATGACAAACTTTTAATGTTTGACAGAGTTTCAGTAATATTGCATCAAACCAGGTTTGTCCGGAGCAGAAACGCTGTTTTCAGAGCTTTGAGACTCTAACATAATAATTCATGCAAAACTCTTCTAACACCTTCAGATGTGCATTACTGCATTACAAACAGCATTTTATTCATGCACTTGACAATTTTTTAATGTTTGACAAAGTTTCAGTAACATTGCATCAAACCAGGTTTGTCCGGAGCAGAAACGCTGTTTTCAGAGCTTTGAGACTCTAACATAATAATTCATGCAAAACTCTTCTAACACCTTCAGATGTGCAATACTGCATTGCAAACAGCATTTTATTCATGCACATGACAAACTTTTAATGTTTGACAGAGTTTCAGTAACATTGCATCAAACCAGGTTTGTGCGGAGCAGAAACGCTGTTTTCAGAGCTTTGAGACTCTAACATAATAATTCATGCAAAATTCTTCTAACACCTTCAGATGTGCATTACTGCATTGCAAACAGCATTTTATTCATGCACTTGACAATTTTTTAATGTTTGACAGAGTTTCAGTAACATTGCATCAAACCAGGTTTGTCCGGAGCAGAAACGCTGTTTTCAGAGCTTTGAGAGTCTAACATAATAATTCATGCAAAACTCTTCTAACACCTTCAGATGTGCATTACTGCATTGCAAACAGCATTTTATTCATGCACATGACAAACTTTTAATGTTTGACAGAGTTTCAGTAATATTGCATCAAACCAGGTCTGTCCGGAGCAGAAACGCTGTTTTCAGAGCTTTGAGACTCTAACATAATAATTCATGCAAAACTCTTCTAACACCTTCAGATGTGCATTACTGCATTGCAAACAGCATTTTATTCATGCACATGACAAACTTTTAATGTTTGACAGAGTTTCAGTAACATTGCATCAAACCAGGTTTGTCCTGAGCAGAAACGCTGTTTTCAGAGCTTTGAGACTCTAACATAATAATTCATGCAAAACTCTTCTAACACCTTCAGATGTGCAGTACTGCATTGCAAACAGCATTTTATTCATGCACATGACAAACTTTTAATGTTTGACAGAGTTTCAGTAATATTGCATCAAACCAGGTCTGTCCGGAGCAGAAACGCTGTTTTCAGAGCTTTGAGACTCTAACATAATAATTCATGCAAAACTCTTCTAACACCTTCAGATGTGCATTACTGCGTTGCAAATAGCATTTTATTCATGCACATGACAAACTTTTAATGTTTGACAGAGTTTCAGTAATATTGCATCAAACCAGGTTTGTCCGGAGCAGAAACGCTGTTTTCAGAGCTTTGAGACTCTAACATAATAATTCATGCAAAACTCTTCTAACACTTTCAGATGTGCATTACTGCATTGCAAACAGCATTTTATTCATGCACATGACACATTTTTAATGTTTGACAGAGTTTCAGTAACATTGCATCAAACCAGGTTTGTCCGGAGCAGAAACGCTGTTTTCAGAGCTTTGAAACTCTAACATAATAATTCATGCAAAACTCTTCTAACACATTCAGATGTGCATTACTGCATTACAAATAGCATTTTATTCATGCACTTGACAAACTTTTAATGTTTGACAGAGTTTCAGTAACATTGCATCAAACCAGGTTTGTCAGGAGCAGAAACGCTGTTTTCAGAGCTTTGAGACTCTAACATAATAATTCATGCAAAACTCTTCTAACACATTCAGATGTGCATTACTGCATTACAAATAGCATTTTGTTCATGCACTTGACAAACTTTTAATGTTTGACAGAGTTTCAGTAACATTGCATCAAACCAGGTTTGTCCGGAGCAGAAACGCTGTTTTCAGAGCTTTGAGACTCTAACATAATAATTCATGCAAAACTCTTCTAACACCTTCAGATGTGCATTACTGCATTGCAAACAGCATTTTATTCATGCACATGACAAACTTTTAATGTTTGACACAGTTTCAGTAATATTGCATCAAACCAGGTTTGTCCGGAGCAGAAACGCTGTTTTCAGAGCTTTGAGACTCTAACATAATAATTCATGCAAAACTCTTCTAACACCTTCAGATGTGCATTACTGCATTGCAAACAGCATTTTATTCATGCACATGACAAACTTTTAATGTTTGACAGAGTTTCAGTAATATTGCATCAAACCAGGTCTGTCCGGAGCAGAAACGCTGTTTTCAGAGCTTTGAGACTCTAACATAATAATTCATGCAAAACTCTTCTAACACCTTCAGATGTGCATTACTGCATTGCAAACAGCATTTTATTCATGCACATGACAAACTTTTAATGTTTGACAGAGTTTCAGTAACATTGCATCAAACCAGTTTTGTCCTGAGCAGAAACGCTGTTTTCAGAGCTTTGAGACTCTAACATAATAATTCATGCAAAACTCTTCTAACACCTTCAGATGTGCATTACTGCATTGCAAACAGCATTTTATTCATGCACATGACAAACTTTTAATGTTTGACAGAGTTTCAGTAACATTGCATCAAACCAGGTTTGTCCGGAGCAGAAACGCTGTTTTCAGAGCTTTGAAACTCTAACATAATAATTCATGCAAAACTCTTCTAACACCTTCAGATGTGCAGTACTGCATTGCAAACAGCATTTTATTCATGCACATGACAAACTTTTAATGTTTGACAGAGTTTCAGTAATATTGCATCAAACCAGGTTTGTCCGGAGCAGAAACGCTGTTTTCAGAGCTTTGAGACTCTAACATAATAATTCATGCAAAACTCTTCTAACACCTTCAGATGTGCATTACTGCATTACAAACAGCATTTTATTCATGCACTTGACAATTTTTTAATGTTTGACAAAGTTTCAGTAACATTGCATCAAACCAGGTTTGTCCGGAGCAGAAACGCTGTTTTCAGAGCTTTGAGACTCTAACATAATAATTCATGCAAAACTCTTCTAACACCTTCAGATGTGCAATACTGCATTGCAAACAGCATTTTATTCATGCACATGACAAACTTTTAATGTTTGACAGAGTTTCAGTAACATTGCATCAAACCAGGTTTGTGCGGAGCAGAAACGCTGTTTTCAGAGCTTTGAGACTCTAACATAATAATTCATGCAAAATTCTTCTAACACCTTCAGATGTGCATTACTGCATTGCAAACAGCATTTTATTCATGCACTTGACAATTTTTTAATGTTTGACAGAGTTTCAGTAACATTGCATCAAACCAGGTTTGTCCGGAGCAGAAACGCTGTTTTCAGAGCTTTGAGAGTCTAACATAATAATTCATGCAAAACTCTTCTAACACCTTCAGATGTGCATTACTGCATTGCAAACAGCATTTTATTCATGCACATGACAAACTTTTAATGTTTGACAGAGTTTCAGTAATATTGCATCAAACCAGGTCTGTCCGGAGCAGAAACGCTGTTTTCAGAGCTTTGAGACTCTAACATAATAATTCATGCAAAACTCTTCTAACACCTTCAGATGTGCATTACTGCATTGCAAACAGCATTTTATTCATGCACATGACAAACTTTTAATGTTTGACAGAGTTTCAGTAACATTGCATCAAACCAGGTTTGTCCTGAGCAGAAACGCTGTTTTCAGAGCTTTGAGACTCTAACATAATAATTCATGCAAAACTCTTCTAACACCTTCAGATGTGCATTACTGCATTGCAAACAGCATTTTATTCATGCACATGACAAACTTTTAATGTTTGACAGAGTTTCAGTAACATTGCATCAAACCAGGTTTGTCCGGAGCAGAAACGCTGTTTTCAGAGCTTTGAAACTCTAACATAATAATTCATGCAAAACTCTTCTAACACATTCAGATGTGCATTACTGCATTGCAAACAGCATTTTATTCATGCACATGACAAACTTTTAATGTTTGACAGAGTTTCAGTAATATTGCATCAAACCAGGTCTGTCCGGAGCAGAAACGCTGTTTTCAGAGCTTTGAGACTCTAACATAATAATTCATGCAAAACTCTTCTAACACTTTCAGATGTGCATTACTGCATTGCAAACAGCATTTTATTCATGCACATGACACATTTTTAATGTTTGACAGAGTTTCAGTAACATTGCATCAAACCAGGTTTGTCCGGAGCAGAAACGCTGTTTTCAGAGCTTTGAAACTCTAACATAATAATTCATGCAAAACTCTTCTAACACATTCAGATGTGCATTACTGCATTACAAATAGCATTTTATTCATGCACTTGACAAACTTTTAATGTTTGACAGAGTTTCAGTAACATTGCATCAAACCAGGTTTGTCAGGAGCAGAAACGCTGTTTTCAGAGCTTTGAGACTCTAACATAATAATTCATGCAAAACTCTTCTAACACATTCAGATGTGCATTACTGCATTACAAATAGCATTTTATTCATGCACTTGACAAACTTTTAATGTTTGACAGAGTTTCAGTAACATTGCATCAAACCAGGTTTGTCCGGAGCAGAAACGCTGTTTTCAGAGCTTTGAGACTCTAACATAATAATTCATGCAAAACTCTTCTAACACCTTCAGATGTGCATTACTGCATTGCAAACAGCATTTTATTCATGCACATGACAAACTTTTAATGTTTGACACAGTTTCAGTAATATTGCATCAAACCAGGTTTGTCCGGAGCAGAAACGCTGTTTTCAGAGCTTTGAGACTCTAACATAATAATTCATGCAAAACTCTTCTAACACCTTCAGATGTGCATTACTGCATTGCAAACAGCATTTTATTCATGCACATGACAAACTTTTAATGTTTGACAGAGTTTCAGTAATATTGCATCAAACCAGGTCTGTCCGGAGCAGAAACGCTGTTTTCAGAGCTTTGAGACTCTAACATAATAATTCATGCAAAACTCTTCTAACACCTTCAGATGTGCATTACTGCATTGCAAACAGCATTTTATTCATGCACATGACAAACTTTTAATGTTTGACAGAGTTTCAGTAACATTGCATCAAACCAGTTTTGTCCTGAGCAGAAACGCTGTTTTCAGAGCTTTGAGACTCTAACATAATAATTCATGCAAAACTCTTCTAACACCTTCAGATGTGCATTACTGCATTGCAAACAGCATTTTATTCATGCACATGACAAACTTTTAATGTTTGACAGAGTTTCAGTAACATTGCATCAAACCAGGTTTGTCCGGAGCAGAAACGCTGTTTTCAGAGCTTTGAAACTCTAACATAATAATTCATGCAAAACTCTTCTAACACCTTCAGATGTGCAGTACTGCATTGCAAACAGCATTTTATTCATGCACATGACAAACTTTTAATGTTTGACAGAGTTTCAGTAATATTGCATCAAACCAGGTTTGTCCGGAGCAGAAACGCTGTTTTCAGAGCTTTGAGACTCTAACATAATAATTCATGCAAAACTCTTCTAACACCTTCAGATGTGCATTACTGCATTACAAACAGCATTTTATTCATGCACTTGACAATTTTTTAATGTTTGACAAAGTTTCAGTAACATTGCATCAAACCAGGTTTGTCCGGAGCAGAAACGCTGTTTTCAGAGCTTTGAGACTCTAACATAATAATTCATGCAAAACTCTTCTAACACCTTCAGATGTGCAATACTGCATTGCAAACAGCATTTTATTCATGCACATGACAAACTTTTAATGTTTGACAGAGTTTCAGTAACATTGCATCAAACCAGGTTTGTGCGGAGCAGAAACGCTGTTTTCAGAGCTTTGAGACTCTAACATAATAATTCATGCAAAATTCTTCTAACACCTTCAGATGTGCATTACTGCATTGCAAACAGCATTTTATTCATGCACTTGACAATTTTTTAATGTTTGACAGAGTTTCAGTAACATTGCATCAAACCAGGTTTGTCCGGAGCAGAAACGCTGTTTTCAGAGCTTTGAGAGTCTAACATAATAATTCATGCAAAACTCTTCTAACACCTTCAGATGTGCATTACTGCATTGCAAACAGCATTTTATTCATGCACATGACAAACTTTTAATGTTTGACAGAGTTTCAGTAATATTGCATCAAACCAGGTCTGTCCGGAGCAGAAACGCTGTTTTCAGAGCTTTGAGACTCTAACATAATAATTCATGCAAAACTCTTCTAACAGCTTCAGATGTGCATTACTGCATTGCAAACAGCATTTTATTCATGCACATGACAAACTTTTAATGTTTGACAGAGTTTCAGTAACATTGCATCAAACCAGGTTTGTCCTGAGCAGAAACGCTGTTTTCAGAGCTTTGAGACTCTAACATAATAATTCATGCAAAACTCTTCTAACACCTTCAGATGTGCATTACTGCATTGCAAACAGCATTTTATTCATGCACATGACAAACTTTTAATGTTTGACAGAGTTTCAGTAACATTGCATCAAACCAGGTTTGTCCGGAGCAGAAACGCTGTTTTCAGAGCTTTGAAACTCTAACATAATAATTCATGCAAAACTCTTCTAACACATTCAGATGTGCATTACTGCATTGCAAACAGCATTTTATTCATGCACATGACAAACTTTTAATGTTTGACAGAGTTTCAGTAATATTGCATCAAACCAGGTCTGTCCGGAGCAGAAACGCTGTTTTCAGAGCTTTGAGACTCTAACATAATAATTCATGCAAAACTCTTCTAACACCTTCAGATGTGCATTACTGCATTGCAAATAGCATTTTATTCATGCACATGACAAACTTTTAATGTTTGACAGAGTTTCAGTAATATTGCATCAAACCAGGTCTGTCCGGAGCAGAAACGCTGTTTTCAGAGCTTTGAGACTCTAACATAATAATTCATGCAAAACTCTTCTAACACTTTCAGATGTGCATTACTGCATTGCAAATAGCATTTTATTCATGCACATGACAAACTTTTAATGTTTGACAGAGTTTCAGTAATATTGCATCAAACCAGGTCTGTCCGGAGCAGAAACGCTGTTTTCAGAGCTTTGAGACTCTAACATAATAATTCATGCAAAACTCTTCTAACACTTTCAGATGTGCATTACTGCATTGCAAACAGCATTTTATTCATGCACATGACACATTTTTAATGTTTGACAGAGTTTCAGTAACATTGCATCAAACCAGGTTTGTCCGGAGCAGAAACGCTGTTTTCAGAGCTTTGAGACTCTAACATAATAATTCATGCAAAACTCTTCTAACACCTTCAGATGTGCATTACTGCATTACAAACAGCATTTTATTCATGCACTTGACAATTTTTTAATGTTTGACAAAGTTTCAGTAACATTGCATCAAACCAGGTTTGTCCGGAGCAGAAACGCTGTTTTCAGAGCTTTGAAACTCTAACATAATAATTCATGCAAAACTCTTCTAACACATTCAGATGTGCATTACTGCATTGCAAACAGCATTTTATTCATGCACATGACAAACTTTTAATGTTTGACAGAGTTTCAGTAATATTGCATCAAACCAGGTCTGTCCGGAGCAGAAACGCTGTTTTCAGAGCTTTGAGACTCTAACATAATAATTCATGCAAAACTCTTCTAACACCTTCAGATGTGCATTACTGCATTGCAAATAGCATTTTATTCATGCACATGACAAACTTTTAATGTTTGACAGAGTTTCAGTAATATTGCATCAAACCAGGTCTGTCCGGAGCAGAAACGCTGTTTTCAGAGCTTTGAGACTCTAACATAATAATTCATGCAAAACTCTTCTAACACTTTCAGATGTGCATTACTGCATTGCAAACAGCATTTTATTCATGCACATGACAAACTTTTAATGTTTGACAGAGTTTCAGTAATATTGCATCAAACCAGGTCTGTCCGGAGCAGAAACGCTGTTTTCAGAGCTTTGAGACTCTAACATAATAATTCATGCAAAACTCTTCTAACACCTTCAGATGTGCATTACTGCATTGCAAACAGCATTTTATTCATGCACATGACAAACTTTTAATGTTTGACAGAGTTTCAGTAACATTGCATCAAACCAGTTTTGTCCTGAGCAGAAACGCTGTTTTCAGAGCTTTGAGACTCTAACATAATAATTCATGCAAAACTCTTCTAACACCTTCAGATGTGCATTACTGCATTGCAAACAGCATTTTATTCATGCACATGACAAACTTTTAATGTTTGACAGAGTTTCAGTAACATTGCATCAAACCAGGTTTGTCCGGAGCAGAAACGCTGTTTTCAGAGCTTTGAAACTCTAACATAATAATTCATGCAAAACTCTTCTAACACCTTCAGATGTGCAGTACTGCATTGCAAACAGCATTTTATTCATGCACATGACAAACTTTTAATGTTTGATAGAGTTTCAGTAATATTGCATCAAACCAGGTTTGTCCGGAGCAGAAACGCTGTTTTCAGAGCTTTGAGACTCTAACATAATAATTCATGCAAAACTCTTCTAACACCTTCAGATGTGCAATACTGCATTGCAAACAGCATTTTATTCATGCACATGACAAACTTTTAATGTTTGACAGAGTTTCAGTAACATTGCATCAAACCAGGTTTGTGCGGAGCAGAAACGCTGTTTTCAGAGCTTTGAGACTCTAACATAATAATTCATGCAAAATTCTTCTAACACCTTCAGATGTGCATTACTGCATTGCAAACAGCATTTTATTCATGCACTTGACAATTTTTTAATGTTTGACAGAGTTTCAGTAACATTGCATCAAACCAGGTTTGTCCGGAGCAGAAACGCTGTTTTCAGAGCTTTGAGAGTCTAACATAATAATTCATGCAAAACCCTTCTAACACCTTCAGATGTGCATTACTGCATTGCAAACAGCATTTTATTCATGCACATGACAAACTTTTAATGTTTGACAGAGTTTCAGTAATATTGCATCAAACCAGGTCTGTCCGGAGCAGAAACGCTGTTTTCAGAGCTTTGAGACTCTAACATAATAATTCATGCAAAACTCTTCTAACACCTTCAGATGTGCATTACTGCATTGCAAACAGCATTTTATTCATGCACATGACAAACTTTTAATGTTTGACAGAGTTTCAGTAACATTGCATCAAACCAGTTTTGTCCTGAGCAGAAACGCTGTTTTCAGAGCTTTGAGACTCTAACATAATAATTCATGCAAAACTCTTCTAACACCTTCAGATGTGCATTACTGCATTGCAAACAGCATTTTATTCATGCACATGACAAACTTTTAATGTTTGACAGAGTTTCAGTAACATTGCATCAAACCAGGTTTGTCCGGAGCAGAAACGCTGTTTTCAGAGCTTTGAAACTCTAACATAATAATTCATGCAAAACTCTTCTAACACCTTCAGATGTGCAGTACTGCATTGCAAACAGCATTTTATTCATGCACATGACAAACTTTTAATGTTTGACAGAGTTTCAGTAACATTGCATCAAACCAGGTTTGTGCGGAGCAGAAACGCTGTTTTCAGAGCTTTGAGACTCTAACATAATAATTCATGCAAAATTCTTCTAACACCTTCAGATGTGCATTACTGCATTGCAAACAGCATTTTATTCATGCACTTGACAATTTTTTAATGTTTGACAGAGTTTCAGTAACATTGCATCAAACCAGGTTTGTCCGGAGCAGAAACGCTGTTTTCAGAGCTTTGAGAGTCTAACATAATAATTCATGCAAAACCCTTCTAACACCTTCAGATGTGCATTACTGCATTGCAAACAGCATTTTATTCATGCACATGACAAACTTTTAATGTTTGACAGAGTTTCAGTAATATTGCATCAAACCAGGTCTGTCCGGAGCAGAAACGCTGTTTTCAGAGCTTTGAGACTCTAACATAATAATTCATGCAAAACTCTTCTAACACCTTCAGATGTGCATTACTGCATTGCAAACAGCATTTTATTCATGCACATGACAAACTTTTAATGTTTGACAGAGTTTCAGTAACATTGCATCAAACCAGTTTTGTCCTGAGCAGAAACGCTGTTTTCAGAGCTTTGAGACTCTAACATAATAATTCATGCAAAACTCTTCTAACACCTTCAGATGTGCATTACTGCATTGCAAACAGCATTTTATTCATGCACATGACAAACTTTTAATGTTTGACAGAGTTTCAGTAACATTGCATCAAACCAGGTTTGTCCGGAGCAGAAACGCTGTTTTCAGAGCTTTGAAACTCTAACATAATAATTCATGCAAAACTCTTCTAACACCTTCAGATGTGCAGTACTGCATTGCAAACAGCATTTTATTCATGCACATGACAAACTTTTAATGTTTGACAGAGTTTCAGTAATATTGCATCAAACCAGGTTTGTCCGGAGCAGAAACGCTGTTTTCAGAGCTTTGAGACTCTAACATAATAATTCATGCAAAACTCTTCTAACACCTTCAGATGTGCATTACTGCATTACAAACAGCATTTTATTCATGCACTTGACAATTTTTTAATGTTTGACAAAGTTTCAGTAACATTGCATCAAACCAGGTTTGTCCGGAGCAGAAACGCTGTTTTCAGAGCTTTGAGACTCTAACATAATAATTCATGCAAAACTCTTCTAACACCTTCAGATGTGCAATACTGCATTGCAAACAGCATTTTATTCATGCACATGACAAACTTTTAATGTTTGACAGAGTTTCAGTAACATTGCATCAAACCAGGTTTGTGCGGAGCAGAAACGCTGTTTTCAGAGCTTTGAGACTCTAACATAATAATTCATGCAAAATTCTTCTAACACCTTCAGATGTGCATTACTGCATTGCAAACAGCATTTTATTCATGCACTTGACAATTTTTTAATGTTTGACAGAGTTTCAGTAACATTGCATCAAACCAGGTTTGTCCGGAGCAGAAACGCTGTTTTCAGAGCTTTGAGAGTCTAACATAATAATTCATGCAAAACTCTTCTAACACCTTCAGATGTGCATTACTGCATTGCAAACAGCATTTTATTCATGCACATGACAAACTTTTAATGTTTGACAGAGTTTCAGTAATATTGCATCAAACCAGGTCTGTCCGGAGCAGAAACGCTGTTTTCAGAGCTTTGAGACTCTAACATAATAATTCATGCAAAACTCTTCTAACACCTTCAGATGTGCATTACTGCATTGCAAACAGCATTTTATTCATGCACATGACAAACTTTTAATGTTTGACAGAGTTTCAGTAACATTGCATCAAACCAGGTTTGTCCTGAGCAGAAACGCTGTTTTCAGAGCTTTGAGACTCTAACATAATAATTCATGCAAAACTCTTCTAACACCTTCAGATGTGCAGTACTGCATTGCAAACAGCATTTTATTCATGCACATGACAAACTTTTAATGTTTGACAGAGTTTCAGTAATATTGCATCAAACCAGGTCTGTCCGGAGCAGAAACGCTGTTTTCAGAGCTTTGAGACTCTAACATAATAATTCATGCAAAACTCTTCTAACACCTTCAGATGTGCATTACTGCGTTGCAAATAGCATTTTATTCATGCACATGACAAACTTTTAATGTTTGACAGAGTTTCAGTAATATTGCATCAAACCAGGTTTGTCCGGAGCAGAAACGCTGTTTTCAGAGCTTTGAGACTCTAACATAATAATTCATGCAAAACTCTTCTAACACTTTCAGATGTGCATTACTGCATTGCAAACAGCATTTTATTCATGCACATGACACATTTTTAATGTTTGACAGAGTTTCAGTAACATTGCATCAAACCAGGTTTGTCCGGAGCAGAAACGCTGTTTTCAGAGCTTTGAAACTCTAACATAATAATTCATGCAAAACTCTTCTAACACATTCAGATGTGCATTACTGCATTACAAATAGCATTTTATTCATGCACTTGACAAACTTTTAATGTTTGACAGAGTTTCAGTAACATTGCATCAAACCAGGTTTGTCAGGAGCAGAAACGCTGTTTTCAGAGCTTTGAGACTCTAACATAATAATTCATGCAAAACTCTTCTAACACATTCAGATGTGCATTACTGCATTACAAATAGCATTTTGTTCATGCACTTGACAAACTTTTAATGTTTGACAGAGTTTCAGTAACATTGCATCAAACCAGGTTTGTCCGGAGCAGAAACGCTGTTTTCAGAGCTTTGAGACTCTAACATAATAATTCATGCAAAACTCTTCTAACACCTTCAGATGTGCATTACTGCATTGCAAACAGCATTTTATTCATGCACATGACAAACTTTTAATGTTTGACACAGTTTCAGTAATATTGCATCAAACCAGGTTTGTCCGGAGCAGAAACGCTGTTTTCAGAGCTTTGAGACTCTAACATAATAATTCATGCAAAACTCTTCTAACACCTTCAGATGTGCATTACTGCATTGCAAACAGCATTTTATTCATGCACATGACAAACTTTTAATGTTTGACAGAGTTTCAGTAATATTGCATCAAACCAGGTCTGTCCGGAGCAGAAACGCTGTTTTCAGAGCTTTGAGACTCTAACATAATAATTCATGCAAAACTCTTCTAACACCTTCAGATGTGCATTACTGCATTGCAAACAGCATTTTATTCATGCACATGACAAACTTTTAATGTTTGACAGAGTTTCAGTAACATTGCATCAAACCAGTTTTGTCCTGAGCAGAAACGCTGTTTTCAGAGCTTTGAGACTCTAACATAATAATTCATGCAAAACTCTTCTAACACCTTCAGATGTGCATTACTGCATTGCAAACAGCATTTTATTCATGCACATGACAAACTTTTAATGTTTGACAGAGTTTCAGTAACATTGCATCAAACCAGGTTTGTCCGGAGCAGAAACGCTGTTTTCAGAGCTTTGAAACTCTAACATAATAATTCATGCAAAACTCTTCTAACACCTTCAGATGTGCAGTACTGCATTGCAAACAGCATTTTATTCATGCACATGACAAACTTTTAATGTTTGACAGAGTTTCAGTAATATTGCATCAAACCAGGTTTGTCCGGAGCAGAAACGCTGTTTTCAGAGCTTTGAGACTCTAACATAATAATTCATGCAAAACTCTTCTAACACCTTCAGATGTGCATTACTGCATTACAAACAGCATTTTATTCATGCACTTGACAATTTTTTAATGTTTGACAAAGTTTCAGTAACATTGCATCAAACCAGGTTTGTCCGGAGCAGAAACGCTGTTTTCAGAGCTTTGAGACTCTAACATAATAATTCATGCAAAATTCTTCTAACACCTTCAGATGTGCATTACTGCATTGCAAACAGCATTTTATTCATGCACTTGACAATTTTTTAATGTTTGACAGAGTTTCAGTAACATTGCATCAAACCAGGTTTGTCCGGAGCAGAAACGCTGTTTTCAGAGCTTTGAGAGTCTAACATAATAATTCATGCAAAACTCTTCTAACACCTTCAGATGTGCATTACTGCATTGCAAACAGCATTTTATTCATGCACATGACAAACTTTTAATGTTTGACAGAGTTTCAGTAATATTGCATCAAACCAGGTCTGTCCGGAGCAGAAACGCTGTTTTCAGAGCTTTGAGACTCTAACATAATAATTCATGCAAAACTCTTCTAACACCTTCAGATGTGCATTACTGCATTGCAAACAGCATTTTATTCATGCACATGACAAACTTTTAATGTTTGACAGAGTTTCAGTAACATTGCATCAAACCAGGTTTGTCCTGAGCAGAAACGCTGTTTTCAGAGCTTTGAGACTCTAACATAATAATTCATGCAAAACTCTTCTAACACCTTCAGATGTGCATTACTGCATTGCAAACAGCATTTTATTCATGCACATGACAAACTTTTAATGTTTGACAGAGTTTCAGTAACATTGCATCAAACCAGGTTTGTCCGGAGCAGAAACGCTGTTTTCAGAGCTTTGAAACTCTAACATAATAATTCATGCAAAACTCTTCTAACACATTCAGATGTGCATTACTGCATTGCAAACAGCATTTTATTCATGCACATGACAAACTTTTAATGTTTGACAGAGTTTCAGTAATATTGCATCAAACCAGGTCTGTCCGGAGCAGAAACGCTGTTTTCAGAGCTTTGAGACTCTAACATAATAATTCATGCAAAACTCTTCTAACACCTTCAGATGTGCATTACTGCATTGCAAATAGCATTTTATTCATGCACATGACAAACTTTTAATGTTTGACAGAGTTTCAGTAATATTGCATCAAACCAGGTCTGTCCGGAGCAGAAACGCTGTTTTCAGAGCTTTGAGACTCTAACATAATAATTCATGCAAAACTCTTCTAACACTTTCAGATGTGCATTACTGCATTGCAAACAGCATTTTATTCATGCACATGACACATTTTTAATGTTTGACAGAGTTTCAGTAACATTGCATCAAACCAGGTTTGTCCGGAGCAGAAACGCTGTTTTCAGAGCTTTGAGACTCTAACATAATAATTCATGCAAAACTCTTCTAACACCTTCAGATGTGCATTACTGCATTACAAACAGCATTTTATTCATGCACTTGACAATTTTTTAATGTTTGACAAAGTTTCAGTAACATTGCATCAAACCAGGTTTGTCCGGAGCAGAAACGCTGTTTTCAGAGCTTTGAAACTCTAACATAATAATTCATGCAAAACTCTTCTAACACATTCAGATGTGCATTACTGCATTGCAAACAGCATTTTATTCATGCACATGACAAACTTTTAATGTTTGACAGAGTTTCAGTAATATTGCATCAAACCAGGTCTGTCCGGAGCAGAAACGCTGTTTTCAGAGCTTTGAGACTCTAACATAATAATTCATGCAAAACTCTTCTAACACCTTCAGATGTGCATTACTGCATTGCAAATAGCATTTTATTCATGCACATGACAAACTTTTAATGTTTGACAGAGTTTCAGTAATATTGCATCAAACCAGGTCTGTCCGGAGCAGAAACGCTGTTTTCAGAGCTTTGAGACTCTAACATAATAATTCATGCAAAACTCTTCTAACACTTTCAGATGTGCATTACTGCATTGCAAACAGCATTTTATTCATGCACATGACAAACTTTTAATGTTTGACAGAGTTTCAGTAATATTGCATCAAACCAGGTCTGTCCGGAGCAGAAACGCTGTTTTCAGAGCTTTGAGACTCTAACATAATAATTCATGCAAAACTCTTCTAACACCTTCAGATGTGCATTACTGCATTGCAAACAGCATTTTATTCATGCACATGACAAACTTTTAATGTTTGACAGAGTTTCAGTAACATTGCATCAAACCAGTTTTGTCCTGAGCAGAAACGCTGTTTTCAGAGCTTTGAGACTCTAACATAATAATTCATGCAAAACTCTTCTAACACCTTCAGATGTGCATTACTGCATTGCAAACAGCATTTTATTCATGCACATGACAAACTTTTAATGTTTGACAGAGTTTCAGTAACATTGCATCAAACCAGGTTTGTCCGGAGCAGAAACGCTGTTTTCAGAGCTTTGAAACTCTAACATAATAATTCATGCAAAACTCTTCTAACACCTTCAGATGTGCAGTACTGCATTGCAAACAGCATTTTATTCATGCACATGACAAACTTTTAATGTTTGACAGAGTTTCAGTAATATTGCATCAAACCAGGTTTGTCCGGAGCAGAAACGCTGTTTTCAGAGCTTTGAGACTCTAACATAATAATTCATGCAAAACTCTTCTAACACCTTCAGATGTGCAATACTGCATTGCAAACAGCATTTTATTCATGCACATGACAAACTTTTAATGTTTGACAGAGTTTCAGTAACATTGCATCAAACCAGGTTTGTGCGGAGCAGAAACGCTGTTTTCAGAGCTTTGAGACTCTAACATAATAATTCATGCAAAATTCTTCTAACACCTTCAGATGTGCATTACTGCATTGCAAACAGCATTTTATTCATGCACTTGACAATTTTTTAATGTTTGACAGAGTTTCAGTAACATTGCATCAAACCAGGTTTGTCCGGAGCAGAAACGCTGTTTTCAGAGCTTTGAGAGTCTAACATAATAATTCATGCAAAACCCTTCTAACACCTTCAGATGTGCATTACTGCATTGCAAACAGCATTTTATTCATGCACATGACAAACTTTTAATGTTTGACAGAGTTTCAGTAATATTGCATCAAACCAGGTCTGTCCGGAGCAGAAACGCTGTTTTCAGAGCTTTGAGACTCTAACATAATAATTCATGCAAAACTCTTCTAACACCTTCAGATGTGCATTACTGCATTGCAAACAGCATTTTATTCATGCACATGACAAACTTTTAATGTTTGACAGAGTTTCAGTAACATTGCATCAAACCAGTTTTGTCCTGAGCAGAAACGCTGTTTTCAGAGCTTTGAGACTCTAACATAATAATTCATGCAAAACTCTTCTAACACCTTCAGATGTGCATTACTGCATTGCAAACAGCATTTTATTCATGCACATGACAAACTTTTAATGTTTGACAGAGTTTCAGTAACATTGCATCAAACCAGGTTTGTCCGGAGCAGAAACGCTGTTTTCAGAGCTTTGAAACTCTAACATAATAATTCATGCAAAACTCTTCTAACACCTTCAGATGTGCAGTACTGCATTGCAAACAGCATTTTATTCATGCACATGACAAACTTTTAATGTTTGACAGAGTTTCAGTAATATTGCATCAAACCAGGTTTGTCCGGAGCAGAAACGCTGTTTTCAGAGCTTTGAGACTCTAACATAATAATTCATGCAAAACTCTTCTAACACCTTCAGATGTGCATTACTGCATTACAAACAGCATTTTATTCATGCACTTGACAATTTTTTAATGTTTGACAAAGTTTCAGTAACATTGCATCAAACCAGGTTTGTCCGGAGCAGAAACGCTGTTTTCAGAGCTTTGAGACTCTAACATAATAATTCATGCAAAACTCTTCTAACACCTTCAGATGTGCAATACTGCATTGCAAACAGCATTTTATTCATGCACATGACAAACTTTTAATGTTTGACAGAGTTTCAGTAATATTGCATCAAACCAGGTCTGTCCGGAGCAGAAACGCTGTTTTCAGAGCTTTGAGACTCTAACATAATAATTCATGCAAAACTCTTCTAACACCTTCAGATGTTCATTACTGCATTGCAAACAGCATTTTATTCATGCACATGACAAACTTTTAATGTTTGACAGAGTTTCAGTAACATTGCATCAAACCAGGTTTGTCCTGAGCAGAAACGCTGTTTTCAGAGCTTTGAGACTCTAACATAATAATTCATGCAAAACTCTTCTAACACCTTCAGATGTGCATTACTGCATTGCAAACAGCATTTTATTCATGCACATGACAAACTTTTAATGTTTGACAGAGTTTCAGTAACATTGCATCAAACCAGGTTTGTCCGGAGCAGAAACGCTGTTTTCAGAGCTTTGAAACTCTAACATAATAATTCATGCAAAACTCTTCTAACACATTCAGATGTGCATTACTGCATTGCAAACAGCATTTTATTCATGCACATGACAAACTTTTAATGTTTGACAGAGTTTCAGTAATATTGCATCAAACCAGGTCTGTCCGGAGCAGAAACGCTGTTTTCAGAGCTTTGAGACTCTAACATAATAATTCATGCAAAACTCTTCTAACACCTTCAGATGTGCATTACTGCATTGCAAATAGCATTTTATTCATGCACATGACAAACTTTTAATGTTTGACAGAGTTTCAGTAATATTGCATCAAACCAGGTCTGTCCGGAGCAGAAACGCTGTTTTCAGAGCTTTGAGACTCTAACATAATAATTCATGCAAAACTCTTCTAACACTTTCAGATGTGCATTACTGCATTGCAAACAGCATTTTATTCATGCACATGACACATTTTTAATGTTTGACAGAGTTTCAGTAACATTGCATCAAACCAGGTTTGTCCGGAGCAGAAACGCTGTTTTCAGAGCTTTGAAACTCTAACATAATAATTCATGCAAAACTCTTCTAACACATTCAGATGTGCATTACTGCATTACAAATAGCATTTTATTCATGCACTTGACAAACTTTTAATGTTTGACAGAGTTTCAGTAACATTGCATCAAACCAGGTTTGTCAGGAGCAGAAACGCTGTTTTCAGAGCTTTGAGACTCTAACATAATAATTCATGCAAAACTCTTCTAACACATTCAGATGTGCATTACTGCATTACAAATAGCATTTTATTCATGCACTTGACAAACTTTTAATGTTTGACAGAGTTTCAGTAACATTGCATCAAACCAGGTTTGTCCGGAGCAGAAACGCTGTTTTCAGAGCTTTGAGACTCTAACATAATAATTCATGCAAAACTCTTCTAACACCTTCAGATGTGCATTACTGCATTGCAAACAGCATTTTATTCATGCACATGACAAACTTTTAATGTTTGACACAGTTTCAGTAATATTGCATCAAACCAGGTTTGTCCGGAGCAGAAACGCTGTTTTCAGAGCTTTGAGACTCTAACATAATAATTCATGCAAAACTCTTCTAACACCTTCAGATGTGCATTACTGCATTGCAAACAGCATTTTATTCATGCACATGACAAACTTTTAATGTTTGACAGAGTTTCAGTAATATTGCATCAAACCAGGTCTGTCCGGAGCAGAAACGCTGTTTTCAGAGCTTTGAGACTCTAACATAATAATTCATGCAAAACTCTTCTAACACCTTCAGATGTGCATTACTGCATTGCAAACAGCATTTTATTCATGCACATGACAAACTTTTAATGTTTGACAGAGTTTCAGTAACATTGCATCAAACCAGTTTTGTCCTGAGCAGAAACGCTGTTTTCAGAGCTTTGAGACTCTAACATAATAATTCATGCAAAACTCTTCTAACACCTTCAGATGTGCATTACTGCATTGCAAACAGCATTTTATTCATGCACATGACAAACTTTTAATGTTTGACAGAGTTTCAGTAACATTGCATCAAACCAGGTTTGTCCGGAGCAGAAACGCTGTTTTCAGAGCTTTGAAACTCTAACATAATAATTCATGCAAAACTCTTCTAACACCTTCAGATGTGCAGTACTGCATTGCAAACAGCATTTTATTCATTCACATGACAAACTTTTAATGTTTGACAGAGTTTCAGTAATATTGCATCAAACCAGGTTTGTCCGGAGCAGAAACGCTGTTTTCAGAGCTTTGAGACTCTAACATAATAATTCATGCAAAACTCTTCTAACACCTTCAGATGTGCATTACTGCATTACAAACAGCATTTTATTCATGCACTTGACAATTTTTTAATGTTTGACAAAGTTTCAGTAACATTGCATCAAACCAGGTTTGTCCGGAGCAGAAACGCTGTTTTCAGAGCTTTGAGACTCTAACATAATAATTCATGCAAAACTCTTCTAACACCTTCAGATGTGCAATACTGCATTGCAAACAGCATTTTATTCATGCACATGACAAACTTTTAATGTTTGACAGAGTTTCAGTAACATTGCATCAAACCAGGTTTGTGCGGAGCAGAAACGCTGTTTTCAGAGCTTTGAGACTCTAACATAATAATTCATGCAAAATTCTTCTAACACCTTCAGATGTGCATTACTGCATTGCAAACAGCATTTTATTCATGCACTTGACAATTTTTTAATGTTTGACAGAGTTTCAGTAACATTGCATCAAACCAGGTTTGTCCGGAGCAGAAACGCTGTTTTCAGAGCTTTGAGAGTCTAACATAATAATTCATGCAAAACTCTTCTAACACCTTCAGATGTGCATTACTGCATTGCAAACAGCATTTTATTCATGCACATGACAAACTTTTAATGTTTGACAGAGTTTCAGTAATATTGCATCAAACCAGGTCTGTCCGGAGCAGAAACGCTGTTTTCAGAGCTTTGAGACTCTAACATAATAATTCATGCAAACCTCTTCTAACACCTTCAGATGTGCATTACTGCATTGCAAACAGCATTTTATTCATGCACATGACAAACTTTTAATGTTTGACAGAGTTTCAGTAACATTGCATCAAACCAGGTTTGTCCTGAGCAGAAACGCTGTTTTCAGAGCTTTGAGACTCTAACATAATAATTCATGCAAAACTCTTCTAACACCTTCAGATGTGCATTACTGCATTGCAAACAGCATTTTATTCATGCACATGACAAACTTTTAATGTTTGACAGAGTTTCAGTAACATTGCATCAAACCAGGTTTGTCCGGAGCAGAAACGCTGTTTTCAGAGCTTTGAAACTCTAACATAATAATTCATGCAAAACTCTTCTAACACATTCAGATGTGCATTACTGCATTGCAAACAGCATTTTATTCATGCACATGACAAACTTTTAATGTTTGACAGAGTTTCAGTAATATTGCATCAAACCAGGTCTGTCCGGAGCAGAAACGCTGTTTTCAGAGCTTTGAGACTCTAACATAATAATTCATGCAAAACTCTTCTAACACCTTCAGATGTGCATTACTGCATTGCAAATAGCATTTTATTCATGCACATGACAAACTTTTAATGTTTGACAGAGTTTCAGTAATATTGCATCAAACCAGGTCTGTCCGGAGCAGAAACGCTGTTTTCAGAGCTTTGAGACTCTAACATAATAATTCATGCAAAACTCTTCTAACACTTTCAGATGTGCATTACTGCATTGCAAACAGCATTTTATTCATGCACATGACACATTTTTAATGTTTGACAGAGTTTCAGTAACATTGCATCAAACCAGGTTTGTCCGGAGCAGAAACGCTGTTTTCAGAGCTTTGAGACTCTAACATAATAATTCATGCAAAACTCTTCTAACACCTTCAGATGTGCATTACTGCATTACAAACAGCATTTTATTCATGCACTTGACAATTTTTTAATGTTTGACAAAGTTTCAGTAACATTGCATCAAACCAGGTTTGTCCGGAGCAGAAACGCTGTTTTCAGAGCTTTGAAACTCTAACATAATAATTCATGCAAAACTCTTCTAACACATTCAGATGTGCATTACTGCATTGCAAACAGCATTTTATTCATGCACATGACAAACTTTTAATGTTTGACAGAGTTTCAGTAATATTGCATCAAACCAGGTCTGTCCGGAGCAGAAACGCTGTTTTCAGAGCTTTGAGACTCTAACATAATAATTCATGCAAAACTCTTCTAACACCTTCAGATGTGCATTACTGCATTGCAAATAGCATTTTATTCATGCACATGACAAACTTTTAATGTTTGACAGAGTTTCAGTAATATTGCATCAAACCAGGTCTGTCCGGAGCAGAAACGCTGTTTTCAGAGCTTTGAGACTCTAACATAATAATTCATGCAAAACTCTTCTAACACTTTCAGATGTGCATTACTGCATTGCAAACAGCATTTTATTCATGCACATGACACATTTTTAATGTTTGACAGAGTTTCAGTAACATTGCATCAAACCAGGTTTGTCCGGAGCAGAAACGCTGTTTTCAGAGCTTTGAGACTCTAACATAATAATTCATGCAAAACTCTTCTAACACCTTCAGATGTGCATTACTGCATTACAAACAGCATTTTATTAATGCACTTGACAATTTTTTAATGTTTGACAAAGTTTCAGTAACATTGCATCAAACCAGGTTTGTCCGGAGCAGAAACGCTGTTTTCAGAGCTTTGAGACTCTAACATAATAATTCATGCAAAACTCTTCTAACACCTTCAGATGTGCAATACTGCATTGCAAACTGCATTTTATTCATGCACATGACAAACTTTTAATGTTTGACAGAGTTTCAGTAACATTGCATCAAACCAGGTTTGTCCGGAGCAGAAACGCTGTTTTCAGAGCTTTGAGACTCTAACATAATAATTCATGCAAAACTCTTCTAACACCTTCAGATGTGCAATACTGCATTGCAAACTGCATTTTATTCATGCACATGACAAACTTTTAATGTTTGACAGAGTTTCAGTAACATTGCATCAAACCAGGTTTGTCCGGAGCAGAAACGCTGTTTTCAGAGCTTTGAGACTCTAACATAATAATTCATGCAAAATTCTTCTAACACCTTCAGATGTGCATTACTGCATTGCAAACAGCATTTTATTCATGCACTTGACAATTTTTTAATGTTTGACAGAGTTTCAGTAACATTGCATCAAACCAGGTTTGTCCGGAGCAGAAACGCTGTTTTCAGAGCTTTGAGAGTCTAACATAATAATTCATGCAAAACTCTTCTAACACCTTCAGATGTGCATTACTGCATTGCAAACAGCATTTTATTCATGCACATGACAAACTTTTAATGTTTGACAGAGTTTCAGTAATATTGCATCAAACCAGGTCTGTCCGGAGCAGAAACGCTGTTTTCAGAGCTTTGAGACTCTAACATAATAATTCATGCAAAACTCTTCTAACACCTTCAGATGTGCATTACTGCATTGCAAACAGCATTTTATTCATGCACATGACAAACTTTTAATGTTTGACAGAGTTTCA
The DNA here is from genome assembly GCF_049309525.1 of Garra rufa. Lineage (NCBI taxonomy): Eukaryota > Metazoa > Chordata > Actinopteri > Cypriniformes > Cyprinidae > Garra > Garra rufa. The sequence goes on along the minus strand of NW_027394278.1, from coordinate 6,396,999 downwards.
GTAACATTGCATCAAACCAGGTTTGTCCTGAGCAGAAACGCTGTTTTCAGAGCTTTGAGACTCTAACATAATAATTCATACAAAACTCTTCTAACACCTTCAGATGTGCATTACTGCATTGCAAACAGCATTTTATTCATGCACATGACAAACTTTTAATGTTTGACAGAGTTTCAGTAACATTGCATCAAACCAGGTTTGTCCGGAGCAGAAACGCTGTTTTCAGAGCTTTGAAACTCTAACATAATAATTCATGCAAAACTCTTCTAACACATTCAGATGTGCATTACTGCATTGCAAACAGCATTTTATTCATGCACATGACAAACTTTTAATGTTTGACAGAGTTTCAGTAATATTGCATCAAACCAGGTCTGTCCGGAGCAGAAACGCTGTTTTCAGAGCTTTGAGACTCTAACATAATAATTCATGCAAAACTCTTCTAACACCTTCAGATGTGCATTACTGCATTGCAAATAGCATTTTATTCATGCACATGACAAACTTTTAATGTTTGACAGAGTTTCAGTAATATTGCATCAAACCAGGTCTGTCCGGAGCAGAAACGCTGTTTTCAGAGCTTTGAGACTCTAACATAATAATTCATGCAAAACTCTTCTAACACTTTCAGATGTGCATTACTGCATTGCAAACAGCATTTTATTCATGCACATGACACATTTTTAATGTTTGACAGAGTTTCAGTAACATTGCATCAAACCAGGTTTGTCCGGAGCAGAAACGCTGTTTTCAGAGCTTTGAGACTCTAACATAATAATTCATGCAAAACTCTTCTAACACCTTCAGATGTGCATTACTGCATTACAAACAGCATTTTATTCATGCACTTGACAATTTTTTAATGTTTGACAAAGTTTCAGTAACATTGCATCAAACCAGGTTTGTCCGGAGCAGAAACGCTGTTTTCAGAGCTTTGAGACTCTAACATAATAATTCATGCAAAACTCTTCTAACACCTTCAGATGTGCAATACTGCATTGCAAACAGCATTTTATTCATGCACATGACAAACTTTTAATGTTTGACAGAGTTTCAGTAACATTGCATCAAACCAGGTTTGTCCGGAGCAGAAACGCTGTTTTCAGAGCTTTGAGACTCTAACATAATAATTCATGCAAAATTCTTCTAACACCTTCAGATGTGCATTACTGCATTGCAAACAGCATTTTATTCATGCACTTGACAATTTTTTAATGTTTGACAGAGTTTCAGTAACATTGCATCAAACCAGGTTTGTCCGGAGCAGAAACGCTGTTTTCAGAGCTTTGAGAGTCTAACATAATAATTCATGCAAAACTCTTCTAACACCTTCAGATGTGCATTACTGCATTGCAAACAGCATTTTATTCATGCACATGACAAACTTTTAATGTTTGACAGAGTTTCAGTAATATTGCATCAAACCAGGTCTGTCCGGAGCAGAAACGCTGTTTTCAGAGCTTTGAGACTCTAACATAATAATTCATGCAAAACTCTTCTAACACCTTCAGATGTGCATTACTGCATTGCAAACAGCATTTTATTCATGCACATGACAAACTTTTAATGTTTGACAGAGTTTCAGTAACATTGCATCAAACCAGGTTTGTCCTGAGCAGAAACGCTGTTTTCAGAGCTTTGAGACTCTAACATAATAATTCATGCAAAACTCTTCTAACACCTTCAGATGTGCATTACTGCATTGCAAACAGCATTTTATTCATGCACATGACAAACTTTTAATGTTTGACAGAGTTTCAGTAACATTGCATCAAACCAGGTTTGTCCGGAGCAGAAACGCTGTTTTCAGAGCTTTGAAACTCTAACATAATAATTCATGCAAAACTCTTCTAACACATTCAGATGTGCATTACTGCATTACAAATAGCATTTTATTCATGCACTTGACAAACTTTTAATGTTTGACAGAGTTTCAGTAACATTGCATCAAACCAGGTTTGTCCGGAGCAGAAACGCTGTTTTCAGAGCTTTGAAACTCTAACATAATAATTCATGCAAAACTCTTCTAACACATTCAGATGTGCATTACTGCATTACAAATAGCATTTTATTCATGCACTTGACAAACTTTTAATGTTTGACAGAGTTTCAGTAACATTGCATCAAACCAGGTTTGTCCGGAGCAGAAACGCTGTTTTCAGAGCTTTGAGACTCTAACATAATAATTCATGCAAAACTCTTCTAACACCTTCAGATGTGCAATACTGCATTGCAAACAGCATTTTATTCATGCACATGACAAACTTTTAATGTTTGACAGAGTTTCAGTAACATTGCATCAAACCAGGTTTGTGCGGAGCAGAAACGCTGTTTTCAGAGCTTTGAGACTCTAACATAATAATTCATGCAAAATTCTTCTAACACCTTCAGATGTGCATTACTGCATTGCAAACAGCATTTTATTCATGCACTTGACAATTTTTTAATGTTTGACAGAGTTTCAGTAACATTGCATCAAACCAGGTTTGTCCGGAGCAGAAACGCTGTTTTCAGAGCTTTGAGAGTCTAACATAATAATTCATGCAAAACTCTTCTAACACCTTCAGATGTGCATTACTGCATTGCAAACAGCATTTTATTCATGCACATGACAAACTTTTAATGTTTGACAGAGTTTCAGTAACATTGCATCAAACCAGGTTTGTCCGGAGCAGAAACGCTGTTTTCAGAGCTTTGAGACTCTAACATAATAATTCATGCAAAACTCTTCTAACACCTTCAGATGTGCAGTACTGCATTGCAAACAGCATTTTATTCATGCACATGACAAACTTTTAATGTTTGACAGAGTTTCAGTAATATTGCATCAAACCAGGTCTGTCCGGAGCAGAAACGCTGTTTTCAGAGCTTTGAGACTCTAACATAATAATTCATGCAAAACTCTTCTAACACCTTCAGATGTGCATTACAGCGTTGCAAATAGCATTTTATTCATGCACATGACAAACTTTTAATGTTTGACAGAGTTTCAGTAATATTGCATCAAACCACGTTTGTCCGGAGCAGAAACGCTGTTTTCAGAGCTTTGAGACTCTAACATAATAATTCATGCAAAACTCTTCTAACACTTTCAGATGTGCATTACTGCATTGCAAACAGCATTTTATTCATGCACATGACACATTTTTAATGTTTGACAGAGTTTCAGTAACATTGCATCAAACCAGGTTTGTCCGGAGCAGAAACGCTGTTTTCAGAGCTTTGAAACTCTAACATAATAATTCATGCAAAACTCTTCTAACACATTCAGATGTGCATTACTGCATTACAAATAGCATTTTATTCATGCACTTGACAAACTTTTAATGTTTGACAGAGTTTCAGTAACATTGCATCAAACCAGGTTTGTCAGGAGCAGAAACGCTGTTTTCAGAGCTTTGAGACTCTAACATAATAATTCATGCAAAACTCTTCTAACACATTCAGATGTGCATTACTGCATTACAAATAGCATTTTATTCATGCACTTGACAAACTTTTAATGTTTGACAGAGTTTCAGTAACATTGCATCAAACCAGGTTTGTCCGGAGCAGAAACGCTGTTTTCAGAGCTTTGAGACTCTAACATAATAATTCATGCAAAACTCTTCTAACACCTTCAGATGTGCAGTACTGCATTGCAAACAGCATTTTATTCATGCACATGACAAACTTTTAATGTTTGACAGAGTTTCAGTAACATTGCATCAAACCAGGTTTGTCAGGAGCAGAAACGCTGTTTTCAGAGCTTTGAGACTCTAACATAATAATTCATGCAAAACTCTTCTAACACCTTCAGATGTGCATTACTGCATTGCAAACAGCATTTTATTCATGCACATGACAAACTTTTAATGTTTGACACAGTTTCAGTAATATTGCATCAAACCAGGTTTGTCCGGAGCAGAAACGCTGTTTTCAGAGCTTTGAGACTCTAACATAATAATTCATGCAAAACTCTTCTAACACCTTCAGATGTGCATTACTGCATTGCAAACAGCATTTTATTCATGCACATGATAAACTTTTAATGTTTGACAGAGTTTCAGTAATATTGCATCAAACCAGGTCTGTCCGGAGCAGAAACGCTGTTTTCAGAGCTTTGAGACTCTAACATAATAATTCATGCAAAACTCTTCTAACACCTTCAGATGTGCATTACTGCATTGCAAACAGCATTTTATTCATGCACATGACAAACTTTTAATGTTTGACAGAGTTTCAGTAACATTGCATCAAACCAGTTTTGTCCTGAGCAGAAACGCTGTTTTCAGAGCTTTGAGACTCTAACATAATAATTCATGCAAAACTCTTCTAACACCTTCAGATGTGCATTACTGCATTGCAAACAGCATTTTATTCATGCACATGACAAACTTTTAATGTTTGACAGAGTTTCAGTAACATTGCATCAAACCAGGTTTGTCCGGAGCAGAAACGCTGTTTTCAGAGCTTTGAAACTCTAACATAATAATTCATGCAAAACTCTTCTAACACCTTCAGATGTGCATTACTGCATTGCAAACAGCATTTTATTCATGCACATGACAAACTTTTAATGTTTGACAGAGTTTCAGTAACATTGCATCAAACCAGGTTTGTCCGGAGCAGAAACGCTGTTTTCAGAGCTTTGAGACTCTAACATAATAATTCATGCAAAACTCTTCTAACACCTTCAGATGTGCAGTACTGCATTGCAAACAGCATTTTATTCATGCACATGACAAACTTTTAATGTTTGACAGAGTTTCAGTAATATTGCATCAAACCAGGTCTGTCCGGAGCAGAAACGCTGTTTTCAGAGCTTTGAGACTCTAACATAATAATTCATGCAAAACTCTTCTAACACCTTCAGATGTGCATTACAGCGTTGCAAATAGCATTTTATTCATGCACATGACAAACTTTTAATGTTTGACAGAGTTTCAGTAATATTGCATCAAACCACGTTTGTCCGGAGCAGAAACGCTGTTTTCAGAGCTTTGAGACTCTAACATAATAATTCATGCAAAACTCTTCTAACACTTTCAGATGTGCATTACTGCATTGCAAACAGCATTTTATTCATGCACATGACACATTTTTAATGTTTGACAGAGTTTCAGTAACATTGCATCAAACCAGGTTTGTCCGGAGCAGAAACGCTGTTTTCAGAGCTTTGAAACTCTAACATAATAATTCATGCAAAACTCTTCTAACACATTCAGATGTGCATTACTGCATTACAAATAGCATTTTATTCATGCACTTGACAAACTTTTAATGTTTGACAGAGTTTCAGTAACATTGCATCAAACCAGGTTTGTCAGGAGCAGAAACGCTGTTTTCAGAGCTTTGAGACTCTAACATAATAATTCATGCAAAACTCTTCTAACACATTCAGATGTGCATTACTGCATTACAAATAGCATTTTATTCATGCACTTGACAAACTTTTAATGTTTGACAGAGTTTCAGTAACATTGCATCAAACCAGGTTTGTCCGGAGCAGAAACGCTGTTTTCAGAGCTTTGAGACTCTAACATAATAATTCATGCAAAACTCTTCTAACACCTTCAGATGTGCATTACTGCATTGCAAACAGCATTTTATTCATGCACATGACAAACTTTTAATGTTTGACACAGTTTCAGTAATATTGCATCAAACCAGGTTTGTCCGGAGCAGAAACGCTGTTTTCAGAGCTTTGAGACTCTAACATAATAATTCATGCAAAACTCTTCTAACACCTTCAGATGTGCATTACTGCATTGCAAACAGCATTTTATTCATGCACATGATAAACTTTTAATGTTTGACAGAGTTTCAGTAATATTGCATCAAACCAGGTCTGTCCGGAGCAGAAACGCTGTTTTCAGAGCTTTGAGACTCTAACATAATAATTCATGCAAAACTCTTCTAACACCTTCAGATGTGCATTACTGCATTGCAAACAGCATTTTATTCATGCACATGACAAACTTTTAATGTTTGACAGAGTTTCAGTAACATTGCATCAAACCAGTTTTGTCCTGAGCAGAAACGCTGTTTTCAGAGCTTTGAGACTCTAACATAATAATTCATGCAAAACTCTTCTAACACCTTCAGATGTGCATTACTGCATTGCAAACAGCATTTTATTCATGCACATGACAAACTTTTAATGTTTGACAGAGTTTAAGTAACATTGCATCAAACCAGGTTTGTCCGGAGCAGAAACGCTGTTTTCAGAGCTTTGAAACTCTAACATAATAATTCATGCAAAACTCTTCTAACACATTCAGATGTGCATTACTGCATTACAAATAGCATTTTATTCATGCACTTGACAAACTTTTAATGTTTGACAGAGTTTCAGTAACATTGCATCAAACCAGGTTTGTCCGGAGCAGAAACGCTGTTTTCAGAGCTTTGAGACTCTAACAAAATAATTCATGCAAAACTCTTCTAACACCTTCAGATGTGCAGTACTGCATTGCAAACAGCATTTTATTCATGCACATGACAAACTTTTAATGTTTGACAGAGTTTCAGTAATATTGCATCAAACCAGGTCTGTCCGGAGCAGAAACGCTGTTTTCAGAGCTTTGAGACTCTAACATAATAATTCATGCAAAACTCTTCTAACACCTTCAGATGTGCATTACTGCATTGCAAATAGCATTTTATTCATGCACATGACAAACTTTTAATGTTTGACAGAGTTTCAGTAACATTGCATTAAACCAGGTTTGTCCGGAGCAGAAACGCTGTTTTCAGAGCTTTGAGACTCTAACATAATAATTCATGCAAAACTCTTCTAACACCTTCAGATGTGCAATACTGCATTGCAAACAGCATTTTATTCATGCACATGACAAACTTTTAATGTTTGACAAAGTTTCAGTAACATTGCATCAAACCAGGTTTGTCCGGAGCAGAAACGCTGTTTTCAGAGCTTTGAGACTCTAACATAATAATTCATGCAAAATTCTTCTAACACCTTCAGATGTGCATTACTGCATTGCAAACAGCATTTTATTCATGCACTTGACAATTTTTTAATGTTTGACAGAGTTTCAGTAACATTGCATCAAACCAGGTTTGTCCGGAGCAGAAACGCTGTTTTCAGAGCTTTGAGAGTCTAACATAATAATTCATGCAAAACTCTTCTAACACCTTCAGATGTGCATTACTGCATTGCAAACAGCATTTTATTCATGCACATGACAAATTTTTAATGTTTGACAGAGTTTCAGTAATATTGCATCAAACCAAACTCTTCTAACACCTTCAGATGTGCATTACTGCATTGCAAACAGCATTTTATTCATGCACATGACAAACTTTTAATGTTTGACAGAGTTTCAGTAACATTGCATCAAACCAGGTTTGTCCTGAGCAGAAACGCTGTTTTCAGAGCTTTGAGACTCTAACATAATAATTCATGCAAAACTCTTCTAACACCTTCAGATGTGCATTACTGCATTGCAAACAGCATTTTATTCATGCACATGACAAACTTTTAATGTTTGACAGAGTTTCAGTAACATTGCATCAAACCAGGTTTGTCCGGAGCAGAAACGCTGTTTTCAGAGCTTTGAGACTCTAACATAATAATTCATGCAAAACTCTTCTAACACATTCAGATGTGCATTACTGCATTACAAATAGCATTTTATTCATGCACTTGACAAACTTTTAATGTTTGACAGAGTTTCAGTAACATTGCATCAAACCAGGTTTGTCCGGAGCAGAAACGCTGTTTTCAGAGCTTTGAAACTCTAACATAATAATTCATGCAAAACTCTTCTAACACATTCAGATGTGCATTACTGCATTACAAATAGCATTTTATTCATGCACTTGACAAACTTTTAATGTTTGACAGAGTTTCAGTAACATTGAATCAAACCAGGTTTGTCCGGAGCAGAAACGCTGTTTTCAGAGCTTTGAGACTCTAACATAATAATTCATGCAAAACTCTTCTAACACCTTCAGATGTGCAGTACTGCATTGCAAACAGCATTTTATTCATGCACATGACACATTTTTAATGTTTGACAGAGTTTCAGTAACATTGCATCAAACCAGGTTTGTCCGTAGCAGAAACGCTGTTTTCAGAGCTTTGAGACTCTAACATAATAATTCATGCAAAACTCTTCTAACACCTTCAGATGTGCATTACTGCATTACAAACAGCATTTTATTCATGCACTTGACAATTTTTTAATGTTTGACAAAGTTTCAGTAACATTGCATCAAACCAGGTTTGTCCGGAGCAGAAACGCTGTTTTCAGAGCTTTGAGACTCTAACATAATAATTCATGCAAAACTCTTCTAACACCTTCAGATGTGCAATACTGCATTGCAAACAGCATTTTATTCATGCACATGACAAACTTTTAATGTTTGACAGAGTTTCAGTAACATTGCATCAAACCAGGTTTGTCCGGAGCAGAAACGCTGTTTTCAGAGCTTTGAGACTCTAACATAATAATTCATGCAAAACTCTTCTAACACCTTCAGATGTGCATTACTGCATTACAAACAGCATTTTATTCATGCACTTGACAATTTTTTAATGTTTGACAAAGTTTCAGTAACATTGCATCAAACCAGGTTTGTCCGGAACAGAAACGCTGTTTTCAGAGCTTTGAGACTCTAACATAATAATTCATGCAAAACTCTTCTAACACCTTCAGATGTGCAATACTGCATTGCAAACAGCATTTTATTCATGCACATGACAAACTTTTAATGTTTGACAGAGTTTCAGTAACATTGCATCAAACCAGGTTTGTCCGGAGCAGAAACGCTGTTTTCAGAGCTTTGAGACTCTAACATAATAATTCATGCAAAATTCTTCTAACACCTTCAGATGTGCATTACTGCATTGCAAACAGCATTTTATTCATGCACTTGACAATTTTTTAATGTTTGACAGAGTTTCAGTAACATTGCATCAAACCAGGTTTGTCCGGAGCAGAAACGCTGTTTTCAGAGCTTTGAGAGTCTAACATAATAATTCATGCAAAACTCTTCTAACACCTTCAGATGTGCATTACTGCATTGCAAACAGCATTTTATTCATGCACATGACAAACTTTTAATGTTTGACAGAGTTTCAGTAATATTGCATCAAACCAGGTCTGTCCGGAGCAGAAACGCTGTTTTCAGAGCTTTGAGACTCTAACATAATAATTCATGCAAAACTCTTCTAACACCTTCAGATGTGCATTACTGCATTGCAAACAGCATTTTATTCATGCACATGACAAACTTTTAATGTTTGACAGAGTTTCAGTAACATTGCATCAAACCAGGTTTGTCCTGAGCAGAAACACTGTTTTCAGAGCTTTGAAACTCTAACATAATAATTCATGCAAAACTCTTCTAACACATTCAGATGTGCATTACTGCATTACAAATAGCATTTTATTCATGCACTTGACAAACTTTTAATGTTTGACAGAGTTTCAGTAACATTGCATCAAACCAGGTTTGTCCGGAGCAGAAACGCTGTTTTCAGAGTTTTGAGACTCTAACATAATAATTCATGCAAAACTCTTCTAACACCTTCAGATGTGCATTACTGCATTGCAAACAGCATTTTATTCATGCACATGACAAACTTTTAATGTTTGACAGAGTTTCAGTAATATTGCATCAAACCAGGTTTGTCCGGAGCAGAAACGCTGTTTTCACAGCTTTGAGACTCTAACATAATAATTCATGCAAAACTCTTCTAACACCTTCAGATGTGCATTACTGCATTGAAAACAGCATTTTATTCATGCACATGACAAACTTTTAATGTTTGACAGAGTTTCAGTAACATTGCATCAAACCAGGTTTGTCCGGAGCAGAAACGCTGTTTTCAGAGCTTTGAAACTCTAACATAATAATTCATGCAAAACTCTTCTAACACATTCAGATGTGCATTACTGCATTACAAATAGCATTTTATTCATGCACTTGACAAACTTTTAATGTTTGACAGAGTTTCAGTAACATTGCATCAAACCAGGTTTGTCCGGAGCAGAAACGCTGTTTTCAGAGCTTTGAGACTCTAACATAATAATTCATGCAAAACTCTTCTAACACCTTCAGATGTGCAGTACTGCATTGCAAACAGCATTTTATTCATGCACATGACAAACTTTTAATGTTTGACAGAGTTTCAGTAATATTGCATCAAACCAGGTCTGTCCGGAGCAGAAACGCTGTTTTCAGAGCTTTGAGACTCTAACATAATAATTCATGCAAAACTCTTCTAACACCTTCAGATGTGCATTACTGCATTGCAAATAGCATTTTATTCATGCACATGACAAACTTTTAATGTTTGACAGAGTTTAAGTAACATTGCATCAAACCAGGTTTGTCCGGAGCAGAAACGCTGTTTTCAGAGCTTTGAAACTCTAACATAATAATTCATGCAAAACTCTTCTAACACATTCAGATGTGCATTACTGCATTACAAATAGCATTTTATTCATGCACTTGACAAACTTTTAATGTTTGACAGAGTTTCAGTAACATTGCATCAAACCAGGTTTGTCCGGAGCAGAAACGCTGTTTTCAGAGCTTTGAGACTCTAACAAAATAATTCATGCAAAACTCTTCTAACACCTTCAGATGTGCAGTACTGCATTGCAAACAGCATTTTATTCATGCACATGACAAACTTTTAATGTTTGACAGAGTTTCAGTAATATTGCATCAAACCAGGTCTGTCCGGAGCAGAAACGCTGTTTTCAGAGCTTTGAGACTCTAACATAATAATTCATGCAAAACTCTTCTAACACCTTCAGATGTGCATTACTGCATTGCAAATAGCATTTTATTCATGCACATGACAAACTTTTAATGTTTGACAGAGTTTCAGTAACATTGCATTAAACCAGGTTTGTCCGGAGCAGAAACGCTGTTTTCAGAGCTTTGAGACTCTAACATAATAATTCATGCAAAACTCTTCTAACACCTTCAGATGTGCAATACTGCATTGCAAACAGCATTTTATTCATGCACATGACAAACTTTTAATGTTTGACAGAGTTTCAGTAACATTGCATCAAACCAGGTTTGTCCGGAGCAGAAACGCTGTTTTCAGAGCTTTGAGACTCTAACATAATAATTCATGCAAAATTCTTCTAACACCTTCAGATGTGCATTACTGCATTGCAAACAGCATTTTATTCATGCACTTGACAATTTTTTAATGTTTGACAGAGTTTCAGTAACATTGCATCAAACCAGGTTTGTCCGGAGCAGAAACGCTGTTTTCAGAGCTTTGAGAGTCTAACATAATAATTCATGCAAAACTCTTCTAACACCTTCAGATGTGCATTACTGCATTGCAAACAGCATTTTATTCATGCACATGAAAAACTTTTAATGTTTGACAGAGTTTCAGTAATATTGCATCAAACCAGGTCTGTCCGGAGCAGAAACGCTGTTTTCAGAGCTTTGAGACTCTAACATAATAATTCATGCAAAACTCTTCTAACACCTTCCGATGTGCATTACTGCATTGCAAACAGCATTTTATTCATGCACATGACAAACTTTTAATGTTTGACAGAGTTTCAGTAACATTGCATCAAACCAGGTTTGTCCTGAGCAGAAACGCTGTTTTCAGAGCTTTGAGACTCTAACATAATAATTCATGCAAAACTCTTCTAACACCTTCAGTTGTGCATTACTGCATTGCAAACAGCATTTTATTCATGCACATGACAAACTTTTAATGTTTGACAAAGTTTCAGTAACATTGCATCAAACCAGGTTTGTCCGGAGCAGAAACGCTGTTTTCAGAGCTTTGAGACTCTAACATAATAATTCATGCAAAATTCTTCTAACACCTTCAGATGTGCATTACTGCATTGCAAACAGCATTTTATTCATGCACTTGACAATTTTTTAATGTTTGACAGAGTTTCAGTAACATTGCATCAAACCAGGTTTGTCCGGAGCAGAAACGCTGTTTTCAGAGCTTTGAGAGTCTAACATAATAATTCATGCAAAACTCTTCTAACACCTTCAGATGTGCATTACTGCATTGCAAACAGCATTTTATTCATGCACATGACAAATTTTTAATGTTTGACAGAGTTTCAGTAATATTGCATCAAACCAAACTCTTCTAACACCTTCAGATGTGCATTACTGCATTGCAAACAGCATTTTATTCATGCACATGACAAACTTTTAATGTTTGACAGAGTTTCAGTAACATTGCATCAAACCAGGTTTGTCCTGAGCAGAAACGCTGTTTTCAGAGCTTTGAGACTCTAACATAATAATTCATGCAAAACTCTTCTAACACCTTCAGATGTGCAGTACTGCATTGCAAACAGCATTTTATTCATGCACTTGACAATTTTTTAATGTTTGACAGAGTTTCAGTAACATTGCATCAAACCAGGTTTGTCCGGAGCAGAAACGCTGTTTTCAGAGCTTTGAGAGTCTAACATAATAATTCATGCAAAACTCTTCTAACACCTTCAGATGTGCATTACTGCATTGCAAACAGCATTTTATTCATGCACATGACAAACTTTTAATGTTTGACAGAGTTTCAGTAATATTGCATCAAACCAGGTCTGTCCGGAGCAGAAACGCTGTTTTCAGAGCTTTGAGACTCTAACATAATAATTCATGCAAAACTCTTCTAACACCTTCAGATGTGCATTACTGCATTGCAAACAGCATTTTATTCATGCACATGACAAACTTTTAATGTTTGACAGAGTTTCAGTAACATTGCATCAAACCAGGTTTGTCCTGAGCAGAAACGCTGTTTTCAGAGCTTTGAGACTCTAACATAATAATTCATGCAAAACTCTTCTAACACCTTCAGATGTGCAGTACTGCATTGCAAACAGCATTTTATTCATGCACATGACAAACTTTTAATGTTTGACAGAGTTTCAGTAATATTGCATCAAACCAGGTCTGTCCGGAGCAGAAACGCTGTTTTCAGAGCTTTGAGACTCTAACATAATAATTCATGCAAAACTCTTCTAACACCTTCAGATGTGCATTACTGCGTTGCAAATAGCATTTTATTCATGCACATGACAAACTTTTAATGTTTGACAGAGTTTCAGTAATATTGCATCAAACCAGGTTTGTCCGGAGCAGAAACGCTGTTTTCAGAGCTTTGAGACTCTAACATAATAATTCATGCAAAACTCTTCTAACACTTTCAGATGTGCATTACTGCATTGCAAACAGCATTTTATTCATGCACATGACACATTTTTAATGTTTGACAGAGTTTCAGTAACATTGCATCAAACCAGGTTTGTCCGGAGCAGAAACGCTGTTTTCAGAGCTTTGAAACTCTAACATAATAATTCATGCAAAACTCTTCTAACACATTCAGATGTGCATTACTGCATTACAAATAGCATTTTATTCATGCACTTGACAAACTTTTAATGTTTGACAGAGTTTCAGTAACATTGCATCAAACCAGGTTTGTCAGGAGCAGAAACGCTGTTTTCAGAGCTTTGAGACTCTAACATAATAATTCATGCAAAACTCTTCTAACACATTCAGATGTGCATTACTGCATTACAAATAGCATTTTATTCATGCACTTGACAAACTTTTAATGTTTGACAGAGTTTCAGTAACATTGCATCAAACCAGGTTTGTCCGGAGCAGAAACGCTGTTTTCAGAGCTTTGAGACTCTAACATAATAATTCATGCAAAACTCTTCTAACACCTTCAGATGTGCATTACTGCATTGCAAACAGCATTTTATTCATGCACATGACAAACTTTTAATGTTTGACACAGTTTCAGTAATATTGCATCAAACCAGGTTTGTCCGGAGCAGAAACGCTGTTTTCAGAGCTTTGAGACTCTAACATAATAATTCATGCAAAACTCTTCTAACACCTTCAGATGTGCATTACTGCATTGCAAACAGCATTTTATTCATGCACATGACAAACTTTTAATGTTTGACAGAGTTTCAGTAATATTGCATCAAACCAGGTCTGTCCGGAGCAGAAACGCTGTTTTCAGAGCTTTGAGACTCTAACATAATAATTCATGCAAAACTCTTCTAACACCTTCAGATGTGCATTACTGCATTGCAAACAGCATTTTATTCATGCACATGACAAACTTTTAATGTTTGACAGAGTTTCAGTAACATTGCATCAAACCAGTTTTGTCCTGAGCAGAAACGCTGTTTTCAGAGCTTTGAGACTCTAACATAATAATTCATGCAAAACTCTTCTAACACCTTCAGATGTGCATTACTGCATTGCAAACAGCATTTTATTCATGCACATGACAAACTTTTAATGTTTGACAGAGTTTCAGTAACATTGCATCAAACCAGGTTTGTCCGGAGCAGAAACGCTGTTTTCAGAGCTTTGAAACTCTAACATAATAATTCATGCAAAACTCTTCTAACACCTTCAGATGTGCAGTACTGCATTGCAAACAGCATTTTATTCATGCACATGACAAACTTTTAATGTTTGACAGAGTTTCAGTAATATTGCATCAAACCAGGTTTGTCCGGAGCAGAAACGCTGTTTTCAGAGCTTTGAGACTCTAACATAATAATTCATGCAAAACTCTTCTAACACCTTCAGATGTGCATTACTGCATTACAAACAGCATTTTATTCATGCACTTGACAATTTTTTAATGTTTGACAAAGTTTCAGTAACATTGCATCAAACCAGGTTTGTCCGGAGCAGAAACGCTGTTTTCAGAGCTTTGAGACTCTAACATAATAATTCATGCAAAACTCTTCTAACACCTTCAGATGTGCAATACTGCATTGCAAACAGCATTTTATTCATGCACATGACAAACTTTTAATGTTTGACAGAGTTTCAGTAACATTGCATCAAACCAGGTTTGTGCGGAGCAGAAACGCTGTTTTCAGAGCTTTGAGACTCTAACATAATAATTCATGCAAAATTCTTCTAACACCTTCAGATGTGCATTACTGCATTGCAAACAGCATTTTATTCATGCACTTGACAATTTTTTAATGTTTGACAGAGTTTCAGTAACATTGCATCAAACCAGGTTTGTCCGGAGCAGAAACGCTGTTTTCAGAGCTTTGAGAGTCTAACATAATAATTCATGCAAAACTCTTCTAACACCTTCAGATGTGCATTACTGCATTGCAAACAGCATTTTATTCATGCACATGACAAACTTTTAATGTTTGACAGAGTTTCAGTAATATTGCATCAAACCAGGTCTGTCCGGAGCAGAAACGCTGTTTTCAGAGCTTTGAGACTCTAACATAATAATTCATGCAAAACTCTTCTAACACCTTCAGATGTGCATTACTGCATTGCAAACAGCATTTTATTCATGCACATGACAAACTTTTAATGTTTGACAGAGTTTCAGTAACATTGCATCAAACCAGGTTTGTCCTGAGCAGAAACGCTGTTTTCAGAGCTTTGAGACTCTAACATAATAATTCATGCAAAACTCTTCTAACACCTTCAGATGTGCATTACTGCATTGCAAACAGCATTTTATTCATGCACATGACAAACTTTTAATGTTTGACAGAGTTTCAGTAACATTGCATCAAACCAGGTTTGTCCGGAGCAGAAACGCTGTTTTCAGAGCTTTGAAACTCTAACATAATAATTCATGCAAAACTCTTCTAACACATTCAGATGTGCATTACTGCATTGCAAACAGCATTTTATTCATGCACATGACAAACTTTTAATGTTTGACAGAGTTTCAGTAATATTGCATCAAACCAGGTCTGTCCGGAGCAGAAACGCTGTTTTCAGAGCTTTGAGACTCTAACATAATAATTCATGCAAAACTCTTCTAACACTTTCAGATGTGCATTACTGCATTGCAAACAGCATTTTATTCATGCACATGACACATTTTTAATGTTTGACAGAGTTTCAGTAACATTGCATCAAACCAGGTTTGTCCGGAGCAGAAACGCTGTTTTCAGAGCTTTGAAACTCTAACATAATAATTCATGCAAAACTCTTCTAACACATTCAGATGTGCATTACTGCATTACAAATAGCATTTTATTCATGCACTTGACAAACTTTTAATGTTTGACAGAGTTTCAGTAACATTGCATCAAACCAGGTTTGTCAGGAGCAGAAACGCTGTTTTCAGAGCTTTGAGACTCTAACATAATAATTCATGCAAAACTCTTCTAACACATTCAGATGTGCATTACTGCATTACAAATAGCATTTTATTCATGCACTTGACAAACTTTTAATGTTTGACAGAGTTTCAGTAACATTGCATCAAACCAGGTTTGTCCGGAGCAGAAACGCTGTTTTCAGAGCTTTGAGACTCTAACATAATAATTCATGCAAAACTCTTCTAACACCTTCAGATGTGCATTACTGCATTGCAAACAGCATTTTATTCATGCACATGACAAACTTTTAATGTTTGACAGAGTTTCAGTAATATTGCATCAAACCAGGTTTGTCCGGAGCAGAAACGCTGTTTTCAGAGCTTTGAGACTCTAACATAATAATTCATGCAAAACTCTTCTAACACCTTCAGATGTGCATTACTGCATTACAAACAGCATTTTATTCATGCACTTGACAATTTTTTAATGTTTGACAAAGTTTCAGTAACATTGCATCAAACCAGGTTTGTCCGGAGCAGAAACGCTGTTTTCAGAGCTTTGAGACTCTAACATAATAATTCATGCAAAACTCTTCTAACACCTTCAGATGTGCAATACTGCATTGCAAACAGCATTTTATTCATGCACATGACAAACTTTTAATGTTTGACAGAGTTTCAGTAACATTGCATCAAACCAGGTTTGTGCGGAGCAGAAACGCTGTTTTCAGAGCTTTGAGACTCTAACATAATAATTCATGCAAAATTCTTCTAACACCTTCAGATGTGCATTACTGCATTGCAAACAGCATTTTATTCATGCACTTGACAATTTTTTAATGTTTGACAGAGTTTCAGTAACATTGCATCAAACCAGGTTTGTCCGGAGCAGAAACGCTGTTTTCAGAGCTTTGAGAGTCTAACATAATAATTCATGCAAAACTCTTCTAACACCTTCAGATGTGCATTACTGCATTGCAAACAGCATTTTATTCATGCACATGACAAACTTTTAATGTTTGACAGAGTTTCAGTAATATTGCATCAAACCAGGTCTGTCCGGAGCAGAAACGCTGTTTTCAGAGCTTTGAGACTCTAACATAATAATTCATGCAAAACTCTTCTAACACCTTCAGATGTGCATTACTGCATTGCAAACAGCATTTTATTCATGCACATGACAAACTTTTAATGTTTGACAGAGTTTCAGTAACATTGCATCAAACCAGGTTTGTCCTGAGCAGAAACGCTGTTTTCAGAGCTTTGAGACTCTAACATAATAATTCATGCAAAACTCTTCTAACACCTTCAGATGTGCATTACTGCATTGCAAACAGCATTTTATTCATGCACATGACAAACTTTTAATGTTTGACAGAGTTTCAGTAACATTGCATCAAACCAGGTTTGTCCGGAGCAGAAACGCTGTTTTCAGAGCTTTGAAACTCTAACATAATAATTCATGCAAAACTCTTCTAACACATTCAGATGTGCATTACTGCATTGCAAACAGCATTTTATTCATGCACATGACAAACTTTTAATGTTTGACAGAGTTTCAGTAATATTGCATCAAACCAGGTCTGTCCGGAGCAGAAACGCTGTTTTCAGAGCTTTGAGACTCTAACATAATAATTCATGCAAAACTCTTCTAACACTTTCAGATGTGCATTACTGCATTGCAAACAGCATTTTATTCATGCACATGACACATTTTTAATGTTTGACAGAGTTTCAGTAACATTGCATCAAACCAGGTTTGTCCGGAGCAGAAACGCTGTTTTCAGAGCTTTGAAACTCTAACATAATAATTCATGCAAAACTCTTCTAACACATTCAGATGTGCATTACTGCATTACAAATAGCATTTTATTCATGCACTTGACAAACTTTTAATGTTTGACAGAGTTTCAGTAACATTGCATCAAACCAGGTTTGTCAGGAGCAGAAACGCTGTTTTCAGAGCTTTGAGACTCTAACATAATAATTCATGCAAAACTCTTCTAACACATTCAGATGTGCATTACTGCATTACAAATAGCATTTTATTCATGCACTTGACAAACTTTTAATGTTTGACAGAGTTTCAGTAACATTGCATCAAACCAGGTTTGTCCGGAGCAGAAACGCTGTTTTCAGAGCTTTGAGACTCTAACATAATAATTCATGCAAAACTCTTCTAACACCTTCAGATGTGCATTACTGCATTGCAAACAGCATTTTATTCATGCACATGACAAACTTTTAATGTTTGACACAGTTTCAGTAATATTGCATCAAACCAGGTTTGTCCGGAGCAGAAACGCTGTTTTCAGAGCTTTGAGACTCTAACATAATAATTCATGCAAAACTCTTCTAACACCTTCAGATGTGCATTACTGCATTGCAAACAGCATTTTATTCATGCACATGACAAACTTTTAATGTTTGACAGAGTTTCAGTAATATTGCATCAAACCAGGTCTGTCCGGAGCAGAAACGCTGTTTTCAGAGCTTTGAGACTCTAACATAATAATTCATGCAAAACTCTTCTAACACCTTCAGATGTGCATTACTGCATTGCAAACAGCATTTTATTCATGCACATGACAAACTTTTAATGTTTGACAGAGTTTCAGTAACATTGCATCAAACCAGTTTTGTCCTGAGCAGAAACGCTGTTTTCAGAGCTTTGAGACTCTAACATAATAATTCATGCAAAACTCTTCTAACACCTTCAGATGTGCATTACTGCATTGCAAACAGCATTTTATTCATGCACATGACAAACTTTTAATGTTTGACAGAGTTTCAGTAACATTGCATCAAACCAGGTTTGTCCGGAGCAGAAACGCTGTTTTCAGAGCTTTGAAACTCTAACATAATAATTCATGCAAAACTCTTCTAACACCTTCAGATGTGCAGTACTGCATTGCAAACAGCATTTTATTCATGCACATGACAAACTTTTAATGTTTGACAGAGTTTCAGTAATATTGCATCAAACCAGGTTTGTCCGGAGCAGAAACGCTGTTTTCAGAGCTTTGAGACTCTAACATAATAATTCATGCAAAATTCTTCTAACACCTTCAGATGTGCATTACTGCATTGCAAACAGCATTTTATTCATGCACTTGACAATTTTTTAATGTTTGACAGAGTTTCAGTAACATTGCATCAAACCAGGTTTGTCCGGAGCAGAAACGCTGTTTTCAGAGCTTTGAGAGTCTAACATAATAATTCATGCAAAACTCTTCTAACACCTTCAGATGTGCATTACTGCATTGCAAACAGCATTTTATTCATGCACATGACAAACTTTTAATGTTTGACAGAGTTTCAGTAACATTGCATCAAACCAGGTTTGTCCGGAGCAGAAACGCTGTTTTCAGAGCTTTGAGACTCTAACATAATAATTCATGCAAAACTCTTCTAACACATTCAGATGTGCATTACTGCATTACAAATAGCATTTTATTCATGCACTTGACAAACTTTTAATGTTTGACAGAGTTTCAGTAACAATGCATCAAACCAGGTTTGTCCGGAGCAGAAACGCTGTTTTCAGAGCTTTGAAACTCTAACATAATAATTCATGCAAAACTCTTCTAACACATTCAGATGTGCATTACTGCATTACAAATAGCATTTTATTCATGCACTTGACAAACTTTTAATGTTTGACAGAGTTTCAGTAACATTGAATCAAACCAGGTTTGTCCGGAGCAGAAACGCTGTTTTCAGAGCTTTGAGACTCTAACATAATAATTCATGCAAAACTCTTCTAACACCTTCAGATGTGCAGTACTGCATTGCAAACAGCATTTTATTCATGCACATGACACATTTTTAATGTTTGACAGAGTTTCAGTAACATTGCATCAAACCAGGTTTGTCCGTAGCAGAAACGCTGTTTTCAGAGCTTTGAGACTCTAACATAATAATTCATGCAAAACTCTTCTAACACCTTCAGATGTGCATTACTGCATTACAAACAGCATTTTATTCATGCACTTGACAATTTTTTAATGTTTGACAAAGTTTCAGTAACATTGCATCAAACCAGGTTTGTCCGGAGCAGAAACGCTGTTTTCAGAGCTTTGAGACTCTAACATAATAATTCATGCAAAACTCTTCTAACACATTCAGATGTGCATTACTGCATTACAAATAGCATTTTATTCATGCACTTGACAAACTTTTAATGTTTGACAGAGTTTCAGTAACATTGCATCAAACCAGGTTTGTCCGGAGCAGAAACGCTGTTTTCAGAGTTTTGAGACTCTAACATAATAATTCATGCAAAACTCTTCTAACACCTTCAGATGTGCATTACTGCATTGCAAACAGCATTTTATTCATGCACATGACAAACTTTTAATGTTTGACAGAGTTTCAGTAATATTGCATCAAACCAGGTTTGTCCGGAGCAGAAACGCTGTTTTCACAGCTTTGAGACTCTAACATAATAATTCATGCAAAACTCTTCTAACACCTTCAGATGTGCATTACTGCATTGAAAACAGCATTTTATTCATGCACATGACAAACTTTTAATGTTTGACAGAGTTTCAGTAACATTGCATCAAACCAGGTTTGTCCGGAGCAGAAACGCTGTTTTCAGAGCTTTGAAACTCTAACATAATAATTCATGCAAAACTCTTCTAACACATTCAGATGTGCATTACTGCATTACAAATAGCATTTTATTCATGCACTTGACAAACTTTTAATGTTTGACAGAGTTTCAGTAACATTGCATCAAACCAGGTTTGTCCGGAGCAGAAACGCTGTTTTCAGAGCTTTGAGACTCTAACATAATAATTCATGCAAAACTCTTCTAACACCTTCAGATGTGCAGTACTGCATTGCAAACAGCATTTTATTCATGCACATGACAAACTTTTAATGTTTGACAGAGTTTCAGTAATATTGCATCAAACCAGGTCTGTCCGGAGCAGAAACGCTGTTTTCAGAGCTTTGAGACTCTAACATAATAATTCATGCAAAACTCTTCTAACACCTTCAGATGTGCATTACTGCATTGCAAATAGCATTTTATTCATGCACATGACAAACTTTTAATGTTTGACAGAGTTTAAGTAACATTGCATCAAACCAGGTTTGTCCGGAGCAGAAACGCTGTTTTCAGAGCTTTGAAACTCTAACATAATAATTCATGCAAAACTCTTCTAACACATTCAGATGTGCATTACTGCATTACAAATAGCATTTTATTCATGCACTTGACAAACTTTTAATGTTTGACAGAGTTTCAGTAACATTGCATCAAACCAGGTTTGTCCGGAGCAGAAACGCTGTTTTCAGAGCTTTGAGACTCTAACAAAATAATTCATGCAAAACTCTTCTAACACCTTCAGATGTGCAGTACTGCATTGCAAACAGCATTTTATTCATGCACATGACAAACTTTTAATGTTTGACAGAGTTTCAGTAATATTGCATCAAACCAGGTCTGTCCGGAGCAGAAACGCTGTTTTCAGAGCTTTGAGACTCTAACATAATAATTCATGCAAAACTCTTCTAACACCTTCAGATGTGCATTACTGCATTGCAAATAGCATTTTATTCATGCACATGACAAACTTTTAATGTTTGACAGAGTTTCAGTAACATTGCATTAAACCAGGTTTGTCCGGAGCAGAAACGCTGTTTTCAGAGCTTTGAGACTCTAACATAATAATTCATGCAAAACTCTTCTAACACCTTCAGATGTGCAATACTGCATTGCAAACAGCATTTTATTCATGCACATGACAAACTTTTAATGTTTGACAGAGTTTCAGTAACATTGCATCAAACCAGGTTTGTCCTGAGCAGAAACGCTGTTTTCAGAGCTTTGAGACTCTAACATAATAATTCATGCAAAACTCTTCTAACACCTTCAGTTGTGCATTACTGCATTGCAAACAGCATTTTATTCATGCACATGACAAACTTTTAATGTTTGACAAAGTTTCAGTAACATTGCATCAAACCAGGTTTGTCCGGAGCAGAAACGCTGTTTTCAGAGCTTTGAGACTCTAACATAATAATTCATGCAAAATTCTTCTAACACCTTCAGATGTGCATTACTGCATTGCAAACAGCATTTTATTCATGCACTTGACAATTTTTTAATGTTTGACAGAGTTTCAGTAACATTGCATCAAACCAGGTTTGTCCGGAGCAGAAACGCTGTTTTCAGAGCTTTGAGAGTCTAACATAATAATTCATGCAAAACTCTTCTAACACCTTCAGATGTGCATTACTGCATTGCAAACAGCATTTTATTCATGCACATGACAAATTTTTAATGTTTGACAGAGTTTCAGTAATATTGCATCAAACCAAACTCTTCTAACACCTTCAGATGTGCATTACTGCATTGCAAACAGCATTTTATTCATGCACATGACAAACTTTTAATGTTTGACAGAGTTTCAGTAACATTGCATCAAACCAGGTTTGTCCTGAGCAGAAACGCTGTTTTCAGAGCTTTGAGACTCTAACATAATAATTCATGCAAAACTCTTCTAACACCTTCAGATGTGCATTACTGCATTGCAAACAGCATTTTATTCATGCACATGACAAACTTTTAATGTTTGACAGAGTTTCAGTAACATTGCATCAAACCAGGTTTGTCCGGAGCAGAAACGCTGTTTTCAGAGCTTTGAGACTCTAACATAATAATTCATGCAAAACTCTTCTAACACATTCAGATGTGCATTACTGCATTACAAATAGCATTTTATTCATGCACTTGACAAACTTTTAATGTTTGACAGAGTTTCAGTAACATTGCATCAAACCAGGTTTGTCCGGAGCAGAAACGCTGTTTTCAGAGCTTTGAAACTCTAACATAATAATTCATGCAAAACTCTTCTAACACATTCAGATGTGCATTACTGCATTACAAATAGCATTTTATTCATGCACTTGACAAACTTTTAATGTTTGACAGAGTTTCAGTAACATTGAATCAAACCAGGTTTGTCCGGAGCAGAAACGCTGTTTTCAGAGCTTTGAGACTCTAACATAATAATTCATGCAAAACTCTTCTAACACCTTCAGATGTGCAGTACTGCATTGCAAACAGCATTTTATTCATGCACATGACACATTTTTAATGTTTGACAGAGTTTCAGTAACATTGCATCAAACCAGGTTTGTCCGTAGCAGAAACGCTGTTTTCAGAGCTTTGAGACTCTAACATAATAATTCATGCAAAACTCTTCTAACACCTTCAGATGTGCATTACTGCATTACAAACAGCATTTTATTCATGCACTTGACAATTTTTTAATGTTTGACAAAGTTTCAGTAACATTGCATCAAACCAGGTTTGTCCGGAGCAGAAACGCTGTTTTCAGAGCTTTGAGACTCTAACATAATAATTCATGCAAAACTCTTCTAACACCTTCAGATGTGCAATACTGCATTGCAAACAGCATTTTATTCATGCACATGACAAACTTTTAATGTTTGACAGAGTTTCAGTAACATTGCATCAAACCAGGTTTGTCCGGAGCAGAAACGCTGTTTTCAGAGCTTTGAGACTCTAACATAATAATTCATGCAAAACTCTTCTAACACCTTCAGATGTGCATTACTGCATTACAAACAGCATTTTATTCATGCACTTGACAATTTTTTAATGTTTGACAAAGTTTCAGTAACATTGCATCAAACCAGGTTTGTCCGGAACAGAAACGCTGTTTTCAGAGCTTTGAGACTCTAACATAATAATTCATGCAAAACTCTTCTAACACCTTCAGATGTGCAATACTGCATTGCAAACAGCATTTTATTCATGCACATGACAAACTTTTAATGTTTGACAGAGTTTCAGTAACATTGCATCAAACCAGGTTTGTCCGGAGCAGAAACGCTGTTTTCAGAGCTTTGAGACTCTAACATAATAATTCATGCAAAATTCTTCTAACACCTTCAGATGTGCATTACTGCATTGCAAACAGCATTTTATTCATGCACTTGACAATTTTTTAATGTTTGACAGAGTTTCAGTAACATTGCATCAAACCAGGTTTGTCCGGAGCAGAAACGCTGTTTTCAGAGCTTTGAGAGTCTAACATAATAATTCATGCAAAACTCTTCTAACACCTTCAGATGTGCATTACTGCATTGCAAACAGCATTTTATTCATGCACATGACAAACTTTTAATGTTTGACAGAGTTTCAGTAATATTGCATCAAACCAGGTCTGTCCGGAGCAGAAACGCTGTTTTCAGAGCTTTGAGACTCTAACATAATAATTCATGCAAAACTCTTCTAACACCTTCAGATGTGCATTACTGCATTGCAAACAGCATTTTATTCATGCACATGACAAACTTTTAATGTTTGACAGAGTTTCAGTAACATTGCATCAAACCAGGTTTGTCCTGAGCAGAAACACTGTTTTCAGAGCTTTGAAACTCTAACATAATAATTCATGCAAAACTCTTCTAACACATTCAGATGTGCATTACTGCATTACAAATAGCATTTTATTCATGCACTTGACAAACTTTTAATGTTTGACAGAGTTTCAGTAACATTGCATCAAACCAGGTTTGTCCGGAGCAGAAACGCTGTTTTCAGAGTTTTGAGACTCTAACATAATAATTCATGCAAAACTCTTCTAACACCTTCAGATGTGCATTACTGCATTGCAAACAGCATTTTATTCATGCACATGACAAACTTTTAATGTTTGACAGAGTTTCAGTAATATTGCATCAAACCAGGTTTGTCCGGAGCAGAAACGCTGTTTTCACAGCTTTGAGACTCTAACATAATAATTCATGCAAAACTCTTCTAACACCTTCAGATGTGCATTACTGCATTGAAAACAGCATTTTATTCATGCACATGACAAACTTTTAATGTTTGACAGAGTTTCAGTAACATTGCATCAAACCAGGTTTGTCCGGAGCAGAAACGCTGTTTTCAGAGCTTTGAAACTCTAACATAATAATTCATGCAAAACTCTTCTAACACATTCAGATGTGCATTACTGCATTACAAATAGCATTTTATTCATGCACTTGACAAACTTTTAATGTTTGACAGAGTTTCAGTAACATTGCATCAAACCAGGTTTGTCCGGAGCAGAAACGCTGTTTTCAGAGCTTTGAGACTCTAACATAATAATTCATGCAAAACTCTTCTAACACCTTCAGATGTGCAGTACTGCATTGCAAACAGCATTTTATTCATGCACATGACAAACTTTTAATGTTTGACAGAGTTTCAGTAATATTGCATCAAACCAGGTCTGTCCGGAGCAGAAACGCTGTTTTCAGAGCTTTGAGACTCTAACATAATAATTCATGCAAAACTCTTCTAACACCTTCAGATGTGCATTACTGCATTGCAAATAGCATTTTATTCATGCACATGACAAACTTTTAATGTTTGACAGAGTTTAAGTAACATTGCATCAAACCAGGTTTGTCCGGAGCAGAAACGCTGTTTTCAGAGCTTTGAAACTCTAACATAATAATTCATGCAAAACTCTTCTAACACATTCAGATGTGCATTACTGCATTACAAATAGCATTTTATTCATGCACTTGACAAACTTTTAATGTTTGACAGAGTTTCAGTAACATTGCATCAAACCAGGTTTGTCCGGAGCAGAAACGCTGTTTTCAGAGCTTTGAGACTCTAACAAAATAATTCATGCAAAACTCTTCTAACACCTTCAGATGTGCAGTACTGCATTGCAAACAGCATTTTATTCATGCACATGACAAACTTTTAATGTTTGACAGAGTTTCAGTAATATTGCATCAAACCAGGTCTGTCCGGAGCAGAAACGCTGTTTTCAGAGCTTTGAGACTCTAACATAATAATTCATGCAAAACTCTTCTAACACCTTCAGATGTGCATTACTGCATTGCAAATAGCATTTTATTCATGCACATGACAAACTTTTAATGTTTGACAGAGTTTCAGTAACATTGCATTAAACCAGGTTTGTCCGGAGCAGAAACGCTGTTTTCAGAGCTTTGAGACTCTAACATAATAATTCATGCAAAACTCTTCTAACACCTTCAGATGTGCAATACTGCATTGCAAACAGCATTTTATTCATGCACATGACAAACTTTTAATGTTTGACAGAGTTTCAGTAACATTGCATCAAACCAGGTTTGTCCGGAGCAGAAACGCTGTTTTCAGAGCTTTGAGACTCTAACATAATAATTCATGCAAAATTCTTCTAACACCTTCAGATGTGCATTACTGCATTGCAAACAGCATTTTATTCATGCACTTGACAATTTTTTAATGTTTGACAGAGTTTCAGTAACATTGCATCAAACCAGGTTTGTCCGGAGCAGAAACGCTGTTTTCAGAGCTTTGAGAGTCTAACATAATAATTCATGCAAAACTCTTCTAACACCTTCAGATGTGCATTACTGCATTGCAAACAGCATTTTATTCATGCACATGAAAAACTTTTAATGTTTGACAGAGTTTCAGTAATATTGCATCAAACCAGGTCTGTCCGGAGCAGAAACGCTGTTTTCAGAGCTTTGAGACTCTAACATAATAATTCATGCAAAACTCTTCTAACACCTTCCGATGTGCATTACTGCATTGCAAACAGCATTTTATTCATGCACATGACAAACTTTTAATGTTTGACAGAGTTTCAGTAACATTGCATCAAACCAGGTTTGTCCTGAGCAGAAACGCTGTTTTCAGAGCTTTGAGACTCTAACATAATAATTCATGCAAAACTCTTCTAACACCTTCAGTTGTGCATTACTGCATTGCAAACAGCATTTTATTCATGCACATGACAAACTTTTAATGTTTGACAAAGTTTCAGTAACATTGCATCAAACCAGGTTTGTCCGGAGCAGAAACGCTGTTTTCAGAGCTTTGAGACTCTAACATAATAATTCATGCAAAATTCTTCTAACACCTTCAGATGTGCATTACTGCATTGCAAACAGCATTTTATTCATGCACTTGACAATTTTTTAATGTTTGACAGAGTTTCAGTAACATTGCATCAAACCAGGTTTGTCCGGAGCAGAAACGCTGTTTTCAGAGCTTTGAGAGTCTAACATAATAATTCATGCAAAACTCTTCTAACACCTTCAGATGTGCATTACTGCATTGCAAACAGCATTTTATTCATGCACATGACAAATTTTTAATGTTTGACAGAGTTTCAGTAATATTGCATCAAACCAAACTCTTCTAACACCTTCAGATGTGCATTACTGCATTGCAAACAGCATTTTATTCATGCACATGACAAACTTTTAATGTTTGACAGAGTTTCAGTAACATTGCATCAAACCAGGTTTGTCCTGAGCAGAAACGCTGTTTTCAGAGCTTTGAGACTCTAACATAATAATTCATGCAAAACTCTTCTAACACCTTCAGATGTGCATTACTGCATTGCAAACAGCATTTTATTCATGCACATGACAAACTTTTAATGTTTGACAGAGTTTCAGTAACATTGCATCAAACCAGGTTTGTCCGGAGCAGAAACGCTGTTTTCAGAGCTTTGAGACTCTAACATAATAATTCATGCAAAACTCTTCTAACACATTCAGATGTGCATTACTGCATTACAAATAGCATTTTATTCATGCACTTGACAAACTTTTAATGTTTGACAGAGTTTCAGTAACATTGCATCAAACCAGGTTTGTCCGGAGCAGAAACGCTGTTTTCAGAGCTTTGAAACTCTAACATAATAATTCATGCAAAACTCTTCTAACACATTCAGATGTGCA
Organism: Garra rufa; assembly: GCF_049309525.1. Classification (NCBI taxonomy): domain Eukaryota; kingdom Metazoa; phylum Chordata; class Actinopteri; order Cypriniformes; family Cyprinidae; genus Garra; species Garra rufa. Next base: position 6,369,161 of record NW_027394278.1, on the reverse strand, counting down.
TTACTGCATTACAAATAGCATTTTATTCATGCACTTGACAAACTTTTAATGTTTGACAGAGTTTCAGTAACATTGAATCAAACCAGGTTTGTCCGGAGCAGAAACGCTGTTTTCAGAGCTTTGAGACTCTAACATAATAATTCATGCAAAACTCTTCTAACACCTTCAGATGTGCAGTACTGCATTGCAAACAGCATTTTATTCATGCACATGACACATTTTTAATGTTTGACAGAGTTTCAGTAACATTGCATCAAACCAGGTTTGTCCGTAGCAGAAACGCTGTTTTCAGAGCTTTGAGACTCTAACATAATAATTCATGCAAAACTCTTCTAACACCTTCAGATGTGCATTACTGCATTACAAACAGCATTTTATTCATGCACTTGACAATTTTTTAATGTTTGACAAAGTTTCAGTAACATTGCATCAAACCAGGTTTGTCCGGAGCAGAAACGCTGTTTTCAGAGCTTTGAGACTCTAACATAATAATTCATGCAAAACTCTTCTAACACCTTCAGATGTGCAATACTGCATTGCAAACAGCATTTTATTCATGCACATGACAAACTTTTAATGTTTGACAGAGTTTCAGTAACATTGCATCAAACCAGGTTTGTCCGGAGCAGAAACGCTGTTTTCAGAGCTTTGAGACTCTAACATAATAATTCATGCAAAACTCTTCTAACACCTTCAGATGTGCATTACTGCATTACAAACAGCATTTTATTCATGCACTTGACAAACTTTTAATGTTTGACAGAGTTTCAGTAACATTGCATCAAACCAGGTTTGTCCGGAGCAGAAACGCTGTTTTCAGAGCTTTGAGACTCTAACAAAATAATTCATGCAAAACTCTTCTAACACCTTCAGATGTGCAGTACTGCATTGCAAACAGCATTTTATTCATGCACATGACAAACTTTTAATGTTTGACAGAGTTTCAGTAATATTGCATCAAACCAGGTCTGTCCGGAGCAGAAACGCTGTTTTCAGAGCTTTGAGACTCTAACATAATAATTCATGCAAAACTCTTCTAACACCTTCAGATGTGCATTACTGCATTGCAAATAGCATTTTATTCATGCACATGACAAACTTTTAATGTTTGACAGAGTTTCAGTAACATTGCATTAAACCAGGTTTGTCCGGAGCAGAAACGCTGTTTTCAGAGCTTTGAGACTCTAACATAATAATTCATGCAAAACTCTTCTAACACCTTCAGATGTGCAATACTGCATTGCAAACAGCATTTTATTCATGCACATGACAAACTTTTAATGTTTGACAGAGTTTCAGTAACATTGCATCAAACCAGGTTTGTCCGGAGCAGAAACGCTGTTTTCAGAGCTTTGAGACTCTAACATAATAATTCATGCAAAATTCTTCTAACACCTTCAGATGTGCATTACTGCATTGCAAACAGCATTTTATTCATGCACTTGACAATTTTTTAATGTTTGACAGAGTTTCAGTAACATTGCATCAAACCAGGTTTGTCCGGAGCAGAAACGCTGTTTTCAGAGCTTTGAGAGTCTAACATAATAATTCATGCAAAACTCTTCTAACACCTTCAGATGTGCATTACTGCATTGCAAACAGCATTTTATTCATGCACATGAAAAACTTTTAATGTTTGACAGAGTTTCAGTAATATTGCATCAAACCAGGTCTGTCCGGAGCAGAAACGCTGTTTTCAGAGCTTTGAGACTCTAACATAATAATTCATGCAAAACTCTTCTAACACCTTCCGATGTGCATTACTGCATTGCAAACAGCATTTTATTCATGCACATGACAAACTTTTAATGTTTGACAGAGTTTCAGTAACATTGCATCAAACCAGGTTTGTCCTGAGCAGAAACGCTGTTTTCAGAGCTTTGAGACTCTAACATAATAATTCATGCAAAACTCTTCTAACACCTTCAGTTGTGCATTACTGCATTGCAAACAGCATTTTATTCATGCACATGACAAACTTTTAATGTTTGACAAAGTTTCAGTAACATTGCATCAAACCAGGTTTGTCCGGAGCAGAAACGCTGTTTTCAGAGCTTTGAGACTCTAACATAATAATTCATGCAAAATTCTTCTAACACCTTCAGATGTGCATTACTGCATTGCAAACAGCATTTTATTCATGCACTTGACAATTTTTTAATGTTTGACAGAGTTTCAGTAACATTGCATCAAACCAGGTTTGTCCGGAGCAGAAACGCTGTTTTCAGAGCTTTGAGAGTCTAACATAATAATTCATGCAAAACTCTTCTAACACCTTCAGATGTGCATTACTGCATTGCAAACAGCATTTTATTCATGCACATGACAAATTTTTAATGTTTGACAGAGTTTCAGTAATATTGCATCAAACCAAACTCTTCTAACACCTTCAGATGTGCATTACTGCATTGCAAACAGCATTTTATTCATGCACATGACAAACTTTTAATGTTTGACAGAGTTTCAGTAACATTGCATCAAACCAGGTTTGTCCTGAGCAGAAACGCTGTTTTCAGAGCTTTGAGACTCTAACATAATAATTCATGCAAAACTCTTCTAACACCTTCAGATGTGCATTACTGCATTGCAAACAGCATTTTATTCATGCACATGACAAACTTTTAATGTTTGACAGAGTTTCAGTAACATTGCATCAAACCAGGTTTGTCCGGAGCAGAAACGCTGTTTTCAGAGCTTTGAGACTCTAACATAATAATTCATGCAAAACTCTTCTAACACATTCAGATGTGCATTACTGCATTACAAATAGCATTTTATTCATGCACTTGACAAACTTTTAATGTTTGACAGAGTTTCAGTAACATTGCATCAAACCAGGTTTGTCCGGAGCAGAAACGCTGTTTTCAGAGCTTTGAAACTCTAACATAATAATTCATGCAAAACTCTTCTAACACATTCAGATGTGCATTACTGCATTACAAATAGCATTTTATTCATGCACTTGACAAACTTTTAATGTTTGACAGAGTTTCAGTAACATTGAATCAAACCAGGTTTGTCCGGAGCAGAAACGCTGTTTTCAGAGCTTTGAGACTCTAACATAATAATTCATGCAAAACTCTTCTAACACCTTCAGATGTGCAGTACTGCATTGCAAACAGCATTTTATTCATGCACATGACACATTTTTAATGTTTGACAGAGTTTCAGTAACATTGCATCAAACCAGGTTTGTCCGTAGCAGAAACGCTGTTTTCAGAGCTTTGAGACTCTAACATAATAATTCATGCAAAACTCTTCTAACACCTTCAGATGTGCATTACTGCATTACAAACAGCATTTTATTCATGCACTTGACAATTTTTTAATGTTTGACAAAGTTTCAGTAACATTGCATCAAACCAGGTTTGTCCGGAGCAGAAACGCTGTTTTCAGAGCTTTGAGACTCTAACATAATAATTCATGCAAAACTCTTCTAACACCTTCAGATGTGCAATACTGCATTGCAAACAGCATTTTATTCATGCACATGACAAACTTTTAATGTTTGACAGAGTTTCAGTAACATTGCATCAAACCAGGTTTGTCCGGAGCAGAAACGCTGTTTTCAGAGCTTTGAGACTCTAACATAATAATTCATGCAAAACTCTTCTAACACCTTCAGATGTGCATTACTGCATTACAAACAGCATTTTATTCATGCACTTGACAATTTTTTAATGTTTGACAAAGTTTCAGTAACATTGCATCAAACCAGGTTTGTCCGGAGCAGAAACGCTGTTTTCAGAGCTTTGAGACTCTAACATAATAATTCATGCAAAACTCTTCTAACACCTTCAGATGTGCAATACTGCATTGCAAACAGCATTTTATTCATGCACATGACAAACTTTTAATGTTTGACAGAGTTTCAGTAACATTGCATCAAACCAGGTTTGTCCGGAGCAGAAACGCTGTTTTCAGAGCTTTGAGACTCTAACATAATAATTCATGCAAAATTCTTCTAACACCTTCAGATGTGCATTACTGCATTGCAAACAGCATTTTATTCATGCACTTGACAATTTTTTAATGTTTGACAGAGTTTCAGTAACATTGCATCAAACCAGGTTTGTCCGGAGCAGAAACGCTGTTTTCAGAGCTTTGAGAGTCTAACATAATAATTCATGCAAAACTCTTCTAACACCTTCAGATGTGCATTACTGCATTGCAAACAGCATTTTATTCATGCACATGACAAACTTTTAATGTTTGACAGAGTTTCAGTAATATTGCATCAAACCAGGTCTGTCCGGAGCAGAAACGCTGTTTTCAGAGCTTTGAGACTCTAACATAATAATTCATGCAAAACTCTTCTAACACCTTCAGATGTGCATTACTGCATTGCAAACAGCATTTTATTCATGCACATGACAAACTTTTAATGTTTGACAGAGTTTCAGTAACATTGCATCAAACCAGGTTTGTCCTGAGCAGAAACACTGTTTTCAGAGCTTTGAAACTCTAACATAATAATTCATGCAAAACTCTTCTAACACATTCAGATGTGCATTACTGCATTGCAAACAGCATTTTATTCATGCACATGACAAACTTTTAATGTTTGACAGAGTTTCAGTAACATTGCATCAAACCAGGTTTGTCCTGAGCAGAAACGCTGTTTTCAGAGCTTTGAGACTCTAACATAATAATTCATGCAAAACTCTTCTAACACCTTCAGATGTGCATTACTGCATTGCAAACAGCATTTTATTCATGCACATGACAAACTTTTAATGTTTGACAGAGTTTCAGTAACATTGCATCAAACCAGGTTTGTCCGGAGCAGAAACGCTGTTTTCAGAGCTTTGAGACTCTAACATAATAATTCATGCAAAACTCTTCTAACACATTCAGATGTGCATTACTGCATTACAAATAGCATTTTATTCATGCACTTGACAAACTTTTAATGTTTGACAGAGTTTCAGTAACATTGCATCAAACCAGGTTTGTCCGGAGCAGAAACGCTGTTTTCAGAGCTTTGAAACTCTAACATAATAATTCATGCAAAACTCTTCTAACACATTCAGATGTGCATTACTGCATTACAAATAGCATTTTATTCATGCACTTGACAAACTTTTAATGTTTGACAGAGTTTCAGTAACATTGAATCAAACCAGGTTTGTCCGGAGCAGAAACGCTGTTTTCAGAGCTTTGAGACTCTAACATAATAATTCATGCAAAACTCTTCTAACACCTTCAGATGTGCAGTACTGCATTGCAAACAGCATTTTATTCATGCACATGACACATTTTTAATGTTTGACAGAGTTTCAGTAACATTGCATCAAACCAGGTTTGTCCGTAGCAGAAACGCTGTTTTCAGAGCTTTGAGACTCTAACATAATAATTCATGCAAAACTCTTCTAACACCTTCAGATGTGCATTACTGCATTACAAACAGCATTTTATTCATGCACTTGACAATTTTTTAATGTTTGACAAAGTTTCAGTAACATTGCATCAAACCAGGTTTGTCCGGAGCAGAAACGCTGTTTTCAGAGCTTTGAGACTCTAACATAATAATTCATGCAAAACTCTTCTAACACCTTCAGATGTGCAATACTGCATTGCAAACAGCATTTTATTCATGCACATGACAAACTTTTAATGTTTGACAGAGTTTCAGTAACATTGCATCAAACCAGGTTTGTCCGGAGCAGAAACGCTGTTTTCAGAGCTTTGAGACTCTAACATAATAATTCATGCAAAACTCTTCTAACACCTTCAGATGTGCATTACTGCATTACAAACAGCATTTTATTCATGCACTTGACAATTTTTTAATGTTTGACAAAGTTTCAGTAACATTGCATCAAACCAGGTTTGTCCGGAGCAGAAACGCTGTTTTCAGAGCTTTGAGACTCTAACATAATAATTCATGCAAAACTCTTCTAACACCTTCAGATGTGCAATACTGCATTGCAAACAGCATTTTATTCATGCACATGACAAACTTTTAATGTTTGACAGAGTTTCAGTAACATTGCATCAAACCAGGTTTGTCCGGAGCAGAAACGCTGTTTTCAGAGCTTTGAGACTCTAACATAATAATTCATGCAAAACTCTTCTAACACCTTCAGATGTGCATTACTGCATTACAAACAGCATTTTATTCATGCACTTGACAATTTTTTAATGTTTGACAAAGTTTCAGTAACATTGCATCAAACCAGGTTTGTCCGGAGCAGAAACGCTGTTTTCAGAGCTTTGAGACTCTAACATAATAATTCATGCAAAACTCTTCTAACACCTTCAGATGTGCAATACTGCATTGCAAACAGCATTTTATTCATGCACATGACAAACTTTTAATGTTTGACAGAGTTTCAGTAACATTGCATCAAACCAGGTTTGTCCGGAGCAGAAACGCTGTTTTCAGAGCTTTGAGACTCTAACATAATAATTCATGCAAAATTCTTCTAACACCTTCAGATGTGCATTACTGCATTGCAAACAGCATTTTATTCATGCACTTGACAATTTTTTAATGTTTGACAGAGTTTCAGTAACATTGCATCAAACCAGGTTTGTCCGGAGCAGAAACGCTGTTTTCAGAGCTTTGAGAGTCTAACATAATAATTCATGCAAAACTCTTCTAACACCTTCAGATGTGCATTACTGCATTGCAAACAGCATTTTATTCATGCACATGACAAACTTTTAATGTTTGACAGAGTTTCAGTAATATTGCATCAAACCAGGTCTGTCCGGAGCAGAAACGCTGTTTTCAGAGCTTTGAGACTCTAACATAATAATTCATGCAAAACTCTTCTAACACCTTCAGATGTGCATTACTGCATTGCAAACAGCATTTTATTCATGCACATGACAAACTTTTAATGTTTGACAGAGTTTCAGTAACATTGCATCAAACCAGGTTTGTCCTGAGCAGAAACACTGTTTTCAGAGCTTTGAAACTCTAACATAATAATTCATGCAAAACTCTTCTAACACATTCAGATGTGCATTACTGCATTACAAATAGCATTTTATTCATGCACTTGACAAACTTTTAATGTTTGACAGAGTTTCAGTAACATTGCATCAAACCAGGTTTGTCCGGAGCAGAAACGCTGTTTTCAGAGTTTTGAGACTCTAACATAATAATTCATGCAAAACTCTTCTAACACCTTCAGATGTGCATTACTGCATTGCAAACAGCATTTTATTCATGCACATGACAAACTTTTAATGTTTGACAGAGTTTCAGTAATATTGCATCAAACCAGGTTTGTCCGGAGCAGAAACGCTGTTTTCACAGCTTTGAGACTCTAACATAATAATTCATGCAAAACTCTTCTAACACCTTCAGATGTGCATTACTGCATTGAAAACAGCATTTTATTCATGCACATGACAAACTTTTAATGTTTGACAGAGTTTCAGTAACATTGCATCAAACCAGGTTTGTCCGGAGCAGAAACGCTGTTTTCAGAGCTTTGAAACTCTAACATAATAATTCATGCAAAACTCTTCTAACACATTCAGATGTGCATTACTGCATTACAAATAGCATTTTATTCATGCACTTGACAAACTTTTAATGTTTGACAGAGTTTCAGTAACATTGCATCAAACCAGGTTTGTCCGGAGCAGAAACGCTGTTTTCAGAGCTTTGAGACTCTAACATAATAATTCATGCAAAACTCTTCTAACACCTTCAGATGTGCAGTACTGCATTGCAAACAGCATTTTATTCATGCACATGACAAACTTTTAATGTTTGACAGAGTTTCAGTAATATTGCATCAAACCAGGTCTGTCCGGAGCAGAAACGCTGTTTTCAGAGCTTTGAGACTCTAACATAATAATTCATGCAAAACTCTTCTAACACCTTCAGATGTGCATTACTGCATTGCAAATAGCATTTTATTCATGCACATGACAAACTTTTAATGTTTGACAGAGTTTAAGTAACATTGCATCAAACCAGGTTTGTCCGGAGCAGAAACGCTGTTTTCAGAGCTTTGAAACTCTAACATAATAATTCATGCAAAACTCTTCTAACACATTCAGATGTGCATTACTGCATTACAAATAGCATTTTATTCATGCACTTGACAAACTTTTAATGTTTGACAGAGTTTCAGTAACATTGCATCAAACCAGGTTTGTCCGGAGCAGAAACGCTGTTTTCAGAGCTTTGAGACTCTAACAAAATAATTCATGCAAAACTCTTCTAACACCTTCAGATGTGCAGTACTGCATTGCAAACAGCATTTTATTCATGCACATGACAAACTTTTAATGTTTGACAGAGTTTCAGTAATATTGCATCAAACCAGGTCTGTCCGGAGCAGAAACGCTGTTTTCAGAGCTTTGAGACTCTAACATAATAATTCATGCAAAACTCTTCTAACACCTTCAGATGTGCATTACTGCATTGCAAATAGCATTTTATTCATGCACATGACAAACTTTTAATGTTTGACAGAGTTTCAGTAACATTGCATTAAACCAGGTTTGTCCGGAGCAGAAACGCTGTTTTCAGAGCTTTGAGACTCTAACAAAATAATTCATGCAAAACTCTTCTAACACCTTCAGATGTGCATTACTGCATTACAAACAGCATTTTATTCATGCACTTGACAATTTTTTAATGTTTGACAAAGTTTCAGTAACATTGCATCAAACCAGGTTTGTCCGGAGCAGAAACGCTGTTTTCAGAGCTTTGAGACTCTAACATAATAATTCATGCAAAACTCTTCTAACACCTTCAGATGTGCAATACTGCATTGCAAACAGCATTTTATTCATGCACATGACAAACTTTTAATGTTTGACAGAGTTTCAGTAACATTGCATCAAACCAGGTTTGTCCGGAGCAGAAACGCTGTTTTCAGAGCTTTGAGACTCTAACATAATAATTCATGCAAAACTCTTCTAACACCTTCAGATGTGCATTACTGCATTACAAACAGCATTTTATTCATGCACTTGACAATTTTTTAATGTTTGACAAAGTTTCAGTAACATTGCATCAAACCAGGTTTGTCCGGAGCAGAAACGCTGTTTTCAGAGCTTTGAGACTCTAACATAATAATTCATGCAAAACTCTTCTAACACCTTCAGATGTGCAATACTGCATTGCAAACAGCATTTTATTCATGCACATGACAAACTTTTAATGTTTGACAGAGTTTCAGTAACATTGCATCAAACCAGGTTTGTCCGGAGCAGAAACGCTGTTTTCAGAGCTTTGAGACTCTAACATAATAATTCATGCAAAATTCTTCTAACACCTTCAGATGTGCATTACTGCATTGCAAACAGCATTTTATTCATGCACTTGACAATTTTTTAATGTTTGACAGAGTTTCAGTAACATTGCATCAAACCAGGTTTGTCCGGAGCAGAAACGCTGTTTTCAGAGCTTTGAGAGTCTAACATAATAATTCATGCAAAACTCTTCTAACACCTTCAGATGTGCATTACTGCATTGCAAACAGCATTTTATTCATGCACATGACAAACTTTTAATGTTTGACAGAGTTTCAGTAATATTGCATCAAACCAGGTCTGTCCGGAGCAGAAACGCTGTTTTCAGAGCTTTGAGACTCTAACATAATAATTCATGCAAAACTCTTCTAACACCTTCAGATGTGCATTACTGCATTGCAAACAGCATTTTATTCATGCACATGACAAACTTTTAATGTTTGACAGAGTTTCAGTAACATTGCATCAAACCAGGTTTGTCCTGAGCAGAAACACTGTTTTCAGAGCTTTGAAACTCTAACATAATAATTCATGCAAAACTCTTCTAACACATTCAGATGTGCATTACTGCATTACAAATAGCATTTTATTCATGCACTTGACAAACTTTTAATGTTTGACAGAGTTTCAGTAACATTGCATCAAACCAGGTTTGTCCGGAGCAGAAACGCTGTTTTCAGAGTTTTGAGACTCTAACATAATAATTCATGCAAAACTCTTCTAACACCTTCAGATGTGCATTACTGCATTGCAAACAGCATTTTATTCATGCACATGACAAACTTTTAATGTTTGACAGAGTTTCAGTAATATTGCATCAAACCAGGTTTGTCCGGAGCAGAAACACTGTTTTCACAGCTTTGAGACTCTAACATAATAATTCATGCAAAACTCTTCTAACACCTTCAGATGTGCATTACTGCATTGAAAACAGCATTTTATTCATGCACATGACAAACTTTTAATGTTTGACAGAGTTTCAGTAACATTGCATCAAACCAGGTTTGTCCGGAGCAGAAACGCTGTTTTCAGAGCTTTGAAACTCTAACATAATAATTCATGCAAAACTCTTCTAACACATTCAGATGTGCATTACTGCATTACAAATAGCATTTTATTCATGCACTTGACAAACTTTTAATGTTTGACAGAGTTTCAGTAACATTGCATCAAACCAGGTTTGTCCGGAGCAGAAACGCTGTTTTCAGAGCTTTGAGACTCTAACATAATAATTCATGCAAAACTCTTCTAACACCTTCAGATGTGCAGTACTGCATTGCAAACAGCATTTTATTCATGCACATGACAAACTTTTAATGTTTGACAGAGTTTCAGTAATATTGCATCAAACCAGGTCTGTCCGGAGCAGAAACGCTGTTTTCAGAGCTTTGAGACTCTAACATAATAATTCATGCAAAACTCTTCTAACACCTTCAGATGTGCATTACTGCATTGCAAATAGCATTTTATTCATGCACATGACAAACTTTTAATGTTTGACAGAGTTTAAGTAACATTGCATCAAACCAGGTTTGTCCGGAGCAGAAACGCTGTTTTCAGAGCTTTGAAACTCTAACATAATAATTCATGCAAAACTCTTCTAACACATTCAGATGTGCATTACTGCATTACAAATAGCATTTTATTCATGCACTTGACAAACTTTTAATGTTTGACAGAGTTTCAGTAACATTGCATCAAACCAGGTTTGTCCGGAGCAGAAACGCTGTTTTCAGAGCTTTGAGACTCTAACAAAATAATTCATGCAAAACTCTTCTAACACCTTCAGATGTGCAGTACTGCATTGCAAACAGCATTTTATTCATGCACATGACAAACTTTTAATGTTTGACAGAGTTTCAGTAATATTGCATCAAACCAGGTCTGTCCGGAGCAGAAACGCTGTTTTCAGAGCTTTGAGACTCTAACATAATAATTCATGCAAAACTCTTCTAACACCTTCAGATGTGCATTACTGCATTGCAAATAGCATTTTATTCATGCACATGACAAACTTTTAATGTTTGACAGAGTTTCAGTAACATTGCATTAAACCAGGTTTGTCCGGAGCAGAAACGCTGTTTTCAGAGCTTTGAGACTCTAACATAATAATTCATGCAAAACTCTTCTAACACCTTCAGATGTGCAATACTGCATTGCAAACAGCATTTTATTCATGCACATGACAAACTTTTAATGTTTGACAGAGTTTCAGTAACATTGCATCAAACCAGGTTTGTCCGGAGCAGAAACGCTGTTTTCAGAGCTTTGAGACTCTAACATAATAATTCATGCAAAATTCTTCTAACACCTTCAGATGTGCATTACTGCATTGCAAACAGCATTTTATTCATGCACTTGACAATTTTTTAATGTTTGACAGAGTTTCAGTAACATTGCATCAAACCAGGTTTGTCCGGAGCAGAAACGCTGTTTTCAGAGCTTTGAGAGTCTAACATAATAATTCATGCAAAACTCTTCTAACACCTTCAGATGTGCATTACTGCATTGCAAACAGCATTTTATTCATGCACATGAAAAACTTTTAATGTTTGACAGAGTTTCAGTAATATTGCATCAAACCAGGTCTGTCCGGAGCAGAAACGCTGTTTTCAGAGCTTTGAGACTCTAACATAATAATTCATGCAAAACTCTTCTAACACCTTCCGATGTGCATTACTGCATTGCAAACAGCATTTTATTCATGCACATGACAAACTTTTAATGTTTGACAGAGTTTCAGTAACATTGCATCAAACCAGGTTTGTCCTGAGCAGAAACGCTGTTTTCAGAGCTTTGAGACTCTAACATAATAATTCATGCAAAACTCTTCTAACACCTTCAGTTGTGCATTACTGCATTGCAAACAGCATTTTATTCATGCACATGACAAACTTTTAATGTTTGACAAAGTTTCAGTAACATTGCATCAAACCAGGTTTGTCCGGAGCAGAAACGCTGTTTTCAGAGCTTTGAGACTCTAACATAATAATTCATGCAAAATTCTTCTAACACCTTCAGATGTGCATTACTGCATTGCAAACAGCATTTTATTCATGCACTTGACAATTTTTTAATGTTTGACAGAGTTTCAGTAACATTGCATCAAACCAGGTTTGTCCGGAGCAGAAACGCTGTTTTCAGAGCTTTGAGAGTCTAACATAATAATTCATGCAAAACTCTTCTAACACCTTCAGATGTGCATTACTGCATTGCAAACAGCATTTTATTCATGCACATGACAAATTTTTAATGTTTGACAGAGTTTCAGTAATATTGCATCAAACCAGGTCTGTCCGGAGCAGAAACGCTGTTTTCAGAGCTTTGAGACTCTAACATAATAATTCATGCAAAACTCTTCTAACACCTTCAGATGTGCATTACTGCATTGCAAACAGCATTTTATTCATGCACATGACAAACTTTTAATGTTTGACAGAGTTTCAGTAACATTGCATCAAACCAGGTTTGTCCTGAGCAGAAACGCTGTTTTCAGAGCTTTGAGACTCTAACATAATAATTCATGCAAAACTCTTCTAACACCTTCAGATGTGCATTACTGCATTGCAAACAGCATTTTATTCATGCACATGACAAACTTTTAATGTTTGACAGAGTTTCAGTAACATTGCATCAAACCAGGTTTGTCCGGAGCAGAAACGCTGTTTTCAGAGCTTTGAGACTCTAACATAATAATTCATGCAAAACTCTTCTAACACATTCAGATGTGCATTACTGCATTACAAATAGCATTTTATTCATGCACTTGACAAACTTTTAATGTTTGACAGAGTTTCAGTAACATAGCATCAAACCAGGTTTGTCCGGAGCAGAAACGCTGTTTTCAGAGCTTTGAAACTCTAACATAATAATTCATGCAAAACTCTTCTAACACATTCAGATGTGCATTACTGCATTACAAATAGCATTTTATTCATGCACTTGACAAACTTTTAATGTTTGACAGAGTTTCAGTAACATTGAATCAAACCAGGTTTGTCCGGAGCAGAAACGCTGTTTTCAGAGCTTTGAGACTCTAACATAATAATTCATGCAAAACTCTTCTAACACCTTCAGATGTGCAGTACTGCATTGCAAACAGCATTTTATTCATGCACATGACACATTTTTAATGTTTGACAGAGTTTCAGTAACATTGCATCAAACCAGGTTTGTCCGTAGCAGAAACGCTGTTTTCAGAGCTTTGAGACTCTAACATAATAATTCATGCAAAACTCTTCTAACACCTTCAGATGTGCATTACTGCATTACAAACAGCATTTTATTCATGCACTTGACAATTTTTTAATGTTTGACAAAGTTTCAGTAACATTGCATCAAACCAGGTTTGTCCGGAGCAGAAACGCTGTTTTCAGAGCTTTGAGACTCTAACATAATAATTCATGCAAAACTCTTCTAACACCTTCAGATGTGCAATACTGCATTGCAAACAGCATTTTATTCATGCACATGACAAACTTTTAATGTTTGACAGAGTTTCAGTAACATTGCATCAAACCAGGTTTGTCCGGAGCAGAAACGCTGTTTTCAGAGCTTTGAGACTCTAACATAATAATTCATGCAAAACTCTTCTAACACCTTCAGATGTGCATTACTGCATTACAAACAGCATTTTATTCATGCACTTGACAATTTTTTAATGTTTGACAAAGTTTCAGTAACATTGCACCAAACCAGGTTTGTCCGGAGCAGAAACGCTGTTTTCAGAGCTTTGAGACTCTAACATAATAATTCATGCAAAACTCTTCTAACACCTTCAGATGTGCAATACTGCATTGCAAACAGCATTTTATTCATGCACATGACAAACTTTTAATGTTTGACAGAGTTTCAGTAACATTGCATCAAACCAGGTTTGTCCGGAGCAGAAACGCTGTTTTCAGAGCTTTGAGACTCTAACATAATAATTCATGCAAAATTCTTCTAACACCTTCAGATGTGCATTACTGCATTGCAAACAGCATTTTATTCATGCACTTGACAATTTTTTAATGTTTGACAGAGTTTCAGTAACATTGCATCAAACCAGGTTTGTCCGGAGCAGAAACGCTGTTTTCAGAGCTTTGAGAGTCTAACATAATAATTCATGCAAAACTCTTCTAACACCTTCAGATGTGCATTACTGCATTGCAAACAGCATTTTATTCATGCACATGACAAACTTTTAATGTTTGACAGAGTTTCAGTAATATTGCATCAAACCAGGTCTGTCCGGAGCAGAAACGCTGTTTTCAGAGCTTTGAGACTCTAACATAATAATTCATGCAAAACTCTTCTAACACCTTCAGATGTGCATTACTGCATTGCAAACAGCATTTTATTCATGCACATGACAAACTTTTAATGTTTGACAGAGTTTCAGTAACATTGCATCAAACCAGGTTTGTCCTGAGCAGAAACACTGTTTTCAGAGCTTTGAAACTCTAACATAATAATTCATGCAAAACTCTTCTAACACATTCAGATGTGCATTACTGCATTACAAATAGCATTTTATTCATGCACTTGACAAACTTTTAATGTTTGACAGAGTTTCAGTAACATTGCATCAAACCAGGTTTGTCCGGAGCAGAAACGCTGTTTTCAGAGTTTTGAGACTCTAACATAATAATTCATGCAAAACTCTTCTAACACCTTCAGATGTGCATTACTGCATTGCAAACAGCATTTTATTCATGCACATGACAAACTTTTAATGTTTGACAGAGTTTCAGTAATATTGCATCAAACCAGGTTTGTCCGGAGCAGAAACGCTGTTTTCACAGCTTTGAGACTCTAACATAATAATTCATGCAAAACTCTTCTAACACCTTCAGATGTGCATTACTGCATTGAAAACAGCATTTTATTCATGCACATGACAAACTTTTAATGTTTGACAGAGTTTCAGTAACATTGCATCAAACCAGGTTTGTCCGGAGCAGAAACGCTGTTTTCAGAGCTTTGAAACTCTAACATAATAATTCATGCAAAACTCTTCTAACACATTCAGATGTGCATTACTGCATTACAAATAGCATTTTATTCATGCACTTGACAAACTTTTAATGTTTGACAGAGTTTCAGTAACATTGCATCAAACCAGGTTTGTCCGGAGCAGAAACGCTGTTTTCAGAGCTTTGAGACTCTAACATAATAATTCATGCAAAACTCTTCTAACACCTTCAGATGTGCAGTACTGCATTGCAAACAGCATTTTATTCATGCACATGACAAACTTTTAATGTTTGACAGAGTTTCAGTAATATTGCATCAAACCAGGTCTGTCCGGAGCAGAAACGCTGTTTTCAGAGCTTTGAGACTCTAACATAATAATTCATGCAAAACTCTTCTAACACCTTCAGATGTGCATTACTGCATTGCAAATAGCATTTTATTCATGCACATGACAAACTTTTAATGTTTGACAGAGTTTAAGTAACATTGCATCAAACCAGGTTTGTCCGGAGCAGAAACGCTGTTTTCAGAGCTTTGAAACTCTAACATAATAATTCATGCAAAACTCTTCTAACACATTCAGATGTGCATTACTGCATTACAAATAGCATTTTATTCATGCACTTGACAAACTTTTAATGTTTGACAGAGTTTCAGTAATATTGCATCAAACCAGGTCTGTCCGGAGCAGAAACGCTGTTTTCAGAGCTTTGAGACTCTAACATAATAATTCATGCAAAACTCTTCTAACACCTTCAGATGTGCATTACTGCATTGCAAATAGCATTTTATTCATGCACATGACAAACTTTTAATGTTTGACAGAGTTTCAGTAACATTGCATTAAACCAGGTTTGTCCGGAGCAGAAACGCTGTTTTCAGAGCTTTGAGACTCTAACATAATAATTCATGCAAAACTCTTCTAACACCTTCAGATGTGCAATACTGCATTGCAAACAGCATTTTATTCATGCACATGACAAACTTTTAATGTTTGACAGAGTTTCAGTAACATTGCATCAAACCAGGTTTGTCCGGAGCAGAAACGCTGTTTTCAGAGCTTTGAGACTCTAACATAATAATTCATGCAAAATTCTTCTAACACCTTCAGATGTGCATTACTGCATTGCAAACAGCATTTTATTCATGCACTTGACAATTTTTTAATGTTTGACAGAGTTTCAGTAACATTGCATCAAACCAGGTTTGTCCGGAGCAGAAACGCTGTTTTCAGAGCTTTGAGAGTCTAACATAATAATTCATGCAAAACTCTTCTAACACCTTCAGATGTGCATTACTGCATTGCAAACAGCATTTTATTCATGCACATGAAAAACTTTTAATGTTTGACAGAGTTTCAGTAATATTGCATCAAACCAGGTCTGTCCGGAGCAGAAACGCTGTTTTCAGAGCTTTGAGACTCTAACATAATAATTCATGCAAAACTCTTCTAACACCTTCCGATGTGCATTACTGCATTGCAAACAGCATTTTATTCATGCACATGACAAACTTTTAATGTTTGACAGAGTTTCAGTAACATTGCATCAAACCAGGTTTGTCCTGAGCAGAAACGCTGTTTTCAGAGCTTTGAGACTCTAACATAATAATTCATGCAAAACTCTTCTAACACCTTCAGTTGTGCATTACTGCATTGCAAACAGCATTTTATTCATGCACATGACAAACTTTTAATGTTTGACAAAGTTTCAGTAACATTGCATCAAACCAGGTTTGTCCGGAGCAGAAACGCTGTTTTCAGAGCTTTGAGACTCTAACATAATAATTCATGCAAAATTCTTCTAACACCTTCAGATGTGCATTACTGCATTGCAAACAGCATTTTATTCATGCACTTGACAATTTTTTAATGTTTGACAGAGTTTCAGTAACATTGCATCAAACCAGGTTTGTCCGGAGCAGAAACGCTGTTTTCAGAGCTTTGAGAGTCTAACATAATAATTCATGCAAAACTCTTCTAACACCTTCAGATGTGCATTACTGCATTGCAAACAGCATTTTATTCATGCACATGACAAATTTTTAATGTTTGACAGAGTTTCAGTAATATTGCATCAAACCAAACTCTTCTAACACCTTCAGATGTGCATTACTGCATTGCAAACAGCATTTTATTCATGCACATGACAAACTTTTAATGTTTGACAGAGTTTCAGTAACATTGCATCAAACCAGGTTTGTCCTGAGCAGAAACGCTGTTTTCAGAGCTTTGAGACTCTAACATAATAATTCATGCAAAACTCTTCTAACACCTTCAGATGTGCATTACTGCATTGCAAACAGCATTTTATTCATGCACATGACAAACTTTTAATGTTTGACAGAGTTTCAGTAACATTGCATCAAACCAGGTTTGTCCGGAGCAGAAACGCTGTTTTCAGAGCTTTGAGACTCTAACATAATAATTCATGCAAAACTCTTCTAACACATTCAGATGTGCATTACTGCATTACAAATAGCATTTTATTCATGCACTTGACAAACTTTTAATGTTTGACAGAGTTTCAGTAACATTGCATCAAACCAGGTTTGTCCGGAGCAGAAACGCTGTTTTCAGAGCTTTGAAACTCTAACATAATAATTCATGCAAAACTCTTCTAACACATTCAGATGTGCATTACTGCATTACAAATAGCATTTTATTCATGCACTTGACAAACTTTTAATGTTTGACAGAGTTTCAGTAACATTGAATCAAACCAGGTTTGTCCGGAGCAGAAACGCTGTTTTCAGAGCTTTGAGACTCTAACATAATAATTCATGCAAAACTCTTCTAACACCTTCAGATGTGCAGTACTGCATTGCAAACAGCATTTTATTCATGCACATGACACATTTTTAATGTTTGACAGAGTTTCAGTAACATTGCATCAAACCAGGTTTGTCCGTAGCAGAAACGCTGTTTTCAGAGCTTTGAGACTCTAACATAATAATTCATGCAAAACTCTTCTAACACCTTCAGATGTGCATTACTGCATTACAAACAGCATTTTATTCATGCACTTGACAATTTTTTAATGTTTGACAAAGTTTCAGTAACATTGCATCAAACCAGGTTTGTCCGGAGCAGAAACGCTGTTTTCAGAGCTTTGAGACTCTAACATAATAATTCATGCAAAACTCTTCTAACACCTTCAGATGTGCATTACTGCATTGCAAACAGCATTTTATTCATGCACATGACAAACTTTTAATGTTTGACAGAGTTTCAGTAACATTGCATCAAACCAGGTTTGTCCTGAGCAGAAACACTGTTTTCAGAGCTTTGAAACTCTAACATAATAATTCATGCAAAACTCTTCTAACACATTCAGATGTGCATTACTGCATTACAAATAGCATTTTATTCATGCACTTGACAAACTTTTAATGTTTGACAGAGTTTCAGTAACATTGCATCAAACCAGGTTTGTCCGGAGCAGAAACGCTGTTTTCAGAGTTTTGAGACTCTAACATAATAATTCATGCAAAACTCTTCTAACACCTTCAGATGTGCATTACTGCATTGCAAACAGCATTTTATTCATGCACATGACAAACTTTTAATGTTTGACAGAGTTTCAGTAATATTGCATCAAACCAGGTTTGTCCGGAGCAGAAACGCTGTTTTCACAGCTTTGAGACTCTAACATAATAATTCATGCAAAACTCTTCTAACACCTTCAGATGTGCATTACTGCATTGAAAACAGCATTTTATTCATGCACATGACAAACTTTTAATGTTTGACAGAGTTTCAGTAACATTGCATCAAACCAGGTTTGTCCGGAGCAGAAACGCTGTTTTCAGAGCTTTGAAACTCTAACATAATAATTCATGCAAAACTCTTCTAACACATTCAGATGTGCATTACTGCATTACAAATAGCATTTTATTCATGCACTTGACAAACTTTTAATGTTTGACAGAGTTTCAGTAACATTGCATCAAACCAGGTTTGTCCGGAGCAGAAACGCTGTTTTCAGAGCTTTGAGACTCTAACATAATAATTCATGCAAAACTCTTCTAACACCTTCAGATGTGCAGTACTGCATTGCAAACAGCATTTTATTCATGCACATGACAAACTTTTAATGTTTGACAGAGTTTCAGTAACATTGCATCAAACCAGGTCTGTCCGGAGCAGAAACGCTGTTTTCAGAGCTTTGAGACTCTAACATAATAATTCATGCAAAACTCTTCTAACACCTTCAGATGTGCATTACTGCATTGCAAATAGCATTTTATTCATGCACATGACAAACTTTTAATGTTTGACAGAGTTTAAGTAACATTGCATCAAACCAGGTTTGTCCGGAGCAGAAACGCTGTTTTCAGAGCTTTGAAACTCTAACATAATAATTCATGCAAAACTCTTCTAACACATTCAGATGTGCATTACTGCATTACAAATAGCATTTTATTCATGCACTTGACAAACTTTTAATGTTTGACAGAGTTTCAGTAACATTGCATCAAACCAGGTTTGTCCGGAGCAGAAACGCTGTTTTCAGAGCTTTGAGACTCTAACAAAATAATTCATGCAAAACTCTTCTAACACCTTCAGATGTGCAGTACTGCATTGCAAACAGCATTTTATTCATGCACATGACAAACTTTTAATGTTTGACAGAGTTTCAGTAATATTGCATCAAACCAGGTCTGTCCGGAGCAGAAACGCTGTTTTCAGAGCTTTGAGACTCTAACATAATAATTCATGCAAAACTCTTCTAACACCTTCAGATGTGCATTACTGCATTGCAAATAGCATTTTATTCATGCACATGACAAACTTTTAATGTTTGACAGAGTTTCAGTAACATTGCATTAAACCAGGTTTGTCCGGAGCAGAAACGCTGTTTTCAGAGCTTTGAGACTCTAACATAATAATTCATGCAAAACTCTTCTAACACCTTCAGATGTGCAATACTGCATTGCAAACAGCATTTTATTCATGCACATGACAAACTTTTAATGTTTGACAGAGTTTCAGTAACATTGCATCAAACCAGGTTTGTCCGGAGCAGAAACGCTGTTTTCAGAGCTTTGAGACTCTAACATAATAATTCATGCAAAATTCTTCTAACACCTTCAGATGTGCATTACTGCATTGCAAACAGCATTTTATTCATGCACTTGACAATTTTTTAATGTTTGACAGAGTTTCAGTAACATTGCATCAAACCAGGTTTGTCCGGAGCAGAAACGCTGTTTTCAGAGCTTTGAGAGTCTAACATAATAATTCATGCAAAACTCTTCTAACACCTTCAGATGTGCATTACTGCATTGCAAACAGCATTTTATTCATGCACATGAAAAACTTTTAATGTTTGACAGAGTTTCAGTAATATTGCATCAAACCAGGTCTGTCCGGAGCAGAAACGCTGTTTTCAGAGCTTTGAGACTCTAACATAATAATTCATGCAAAACTCTTCTAACACCTTCCGATGTGCATTACTGCATTGCAAACAGCATTTTATTCATGCACATGACAAACTTTTAATGTTTGACAGAGTTTCAGTAACATTGCATCAAACCAGGTTTGTCCTGAGCAGAAACGCTGTTTTCAGAGCTTTGAGACTCTAACATAATAATTCATGCAAAACTCTTCTAACACCTTCAGTTGTGCATTACTGCATTGCAAACAGCATTTTATTCATGCACATGACAAACTTTTAATGTTTGACAAAGTTTCAGTAACATTGCATCAAACCAGGTTTGTCCGGAGCAGAAACGCTGTTTTCAGAGCTTTGAGACTCTAACATAATAATTCATGCAAAATTCTTCTAACACCTTCAGATGTGCATTACTGCATTGCAAACAGCATTTTATTCATGCACTTGACAATTTTTTAATGTTTGACAGAGTTTCAGTAACATTGCATCAAACCAGGTTTGTCCGGAGCAGAAACGCTGTTTTCAGAGCTTTGAGAGTCTAACATAATAATTCATGCAAAACTCTTCTAACACCTTCAGATGTGCATTACTGCATTGCAAACAGCATTTTATTCATGCACATGACAAATTTTTAATGTTTGACAGAGTTTCAGTAATATTGCATCAAACCAAACTCTTCTAACACCTTCAGATGTGCATTACTGCATTGCAAACAGCATTTTATTCATGCACATGACAAACTTTTAATGTTTGACAGAGTTTCAGTAACATTGCATCAAACCAGGTTTGTCCTGAGCAGAAACGCTGTTTTCAGAGCTTTGAGACTCTAACATAATAATTCATGCAAAACTCTTCTAACACCTTCAGATGTGCATTACTGCATTGCAAACAGCATTTTATTCATGCACATGACAAACTTTTAATGTTTGACAGAGTTTCAGTAACATTGCATCAAACCAGGTTTGTCCGGAGCAGAAACGCTGTTTTCAGAGCTTTGAGACTCTAACATAATAATTCATGCAAAACTCTTCTAACACATTCAGATGTGCATTACTGCATTACAAATAGCATTTTATTCATGCACTTGACAAACTTTTAATGTTTGATAGAGTTTCAGTAACATTGCATCAAACCAGGTTTGTCCGGAGCAGAAACGCTGTTTTCAGAGCTTTGAAACTCTAACATAATAATTCATGCAAAACTCTTCTAACACATTCAGATGTGCATTACTGCATTACAAATAGCATTTTATTCATGCACTTGACAAACTTTTAATGTTTGACAGAGTTTCAGTAACATTGAATCAAACCAGGTTTGTCCGGAGCAGAAACGCTGTTTTCAGAGCTTTGAGACTCTAACATAATAATTCATGCAAAACTCTTCTAACACCTTCAGATGTGCAGTACTGCATTGCAAACAGCATTTTATTCATGCACATGACACATTTTTAATGTTTGACAGAGTTTCAGTAACATTGCATCAAACCAGGTTTGTCCGTAGCAGAAACGCTGTTTTCAGAGCTTTGAGACTCTAACATAATAATTCATGCAAAACTCTTCTAACACCTTCAGATGTGCATTACTGCATTACAAACAGCATTTTATTCATGCACTTGACAATTTTTTAATGTTTGACAAAGTTTCAGTAACATTGCATCAAACCAGGTTTGTCCGGAGCAGAAACGCTGTTTTCAGAGCTTTGAGACTCTAACATAATAATTCATGCAAAACTCTTCTAACACCTTCAGATGTGCAATACTGCATTGCAAACAGCATTTTATTCATGCACATGACAAACTTTTAATGTTTGACAGAGTTTCAGTAACATTGCATCAAACCAGGTTTGTCCGGAGCAGAAACGCTGTTTTCAGAGCTTTGAGACTCTAACATAATAATTCATGCAAAACTCTTCTAACACCTTCAGATGTGCATTACTGCATTACAAACAGCATTTTATTCATGCACTTGACAATTTTTTAATGTTTGACAAAGTTTCAGTAACATTGCATCAAACCAGGTTTGTCCGGAGCAGAAACGCTGTTTTCAGAGCTTTGAGACTCTAACATAATAATTCATGCAAAACTCTTCTAACACCTTCAGATGTGCAATACTGCATTGCAAACAGCATTTTATTCATGCACATGACAAACTTTTAATGTTTGACAGAGTTTCAGTAACATTGCATCAAACCAGGTTTGTCCGGAGCAGAAACGCTGTTTTCAGAGCTTTGAGACTCTAACATAATAATTCATGCAAAATTCTTCTAACACCTTCAGATGTGCATTACTGCATTGCAAACAGCATTTTATTCATGCACTTGACAATTTTTTAATGTTTGACAGAGTTTCAGTAACATTGCATCAAACCAGGTTTGTCCGGAGCAGAAACGCTGTTTTCAGAGCTTTGAGAGTCTAACATAATAATTCATGCAAAACTCTTCTAACACCTTCAGATGTGCATTACTGCATTGCAAACAGCATTTTATTCATGCACATGACAAACTTTTAATGTTTGACAGAGTTTCAGTAATATTGCATCAAACCAGGTCTGTCCGGAGCAGAAACGCTGTTTTCAGAGCTTTGAGACTCTAACATAATAATTCATGCAAAACTCTTCTAACACCTTCAGATGTGCATTACTGCATTGCAAACAGCATTTTATTCATGCACATGACAAACTTTTAATGTTTGACAGAGTTTCAGTAACATTGCATCAAACCAGGTTTGTCCTGAGCAGAAACACTGTTTTCAGAGCTTTGAAACTCTAACATAATAATTCATGCAAAACTCTTCTAACACATTCAGATGTGCATTACTGCATTGCAAACAGCATTTTATTCATGCACATGACAAACTTTTAATGTTTGACAGAGTTTCAGTAACATTGCATCAAACCAGGTTTGTCCTGAGCAGAAACGCTGTTTTCAGAGCTTTGAGACTCTAACATAATAATTCATGCAAAACTCTTCTAACACCTTCAGATGTGCATTACTGCATTGCAAACAGCATTTTATTCATGCACATGACAAACTTTTAATGTTTGACAGAGTTTCAGTAACATTGCATCAAACCAGGTTTGTCCGGAGCAGAAACGCTGTTTTCAGAGCTTTGAGACTCTAACATAATAATTCATGCAAAACTCTTCTAACACATTCAGATGTGCATTACTGCATTACAAATAGCATTTTATTCATGCACTTGACAAACTTTTAATGTTTGACAGAGTTTCAGTAACATTGCATCAAACCAGGTTTGTCCGGAGCAGAAACGCTGTTTTCAGAGCTTTGAAACTCTAACATAATAATTCATGCAAAACTCTTCTAACACATTCAGATGTGCATTACTGCATTACAAATAGCATTTTATTCATGCACTTGACAAACTTTTAATGTTTGACAGAGTTTCAGTAACATTGAATCAAACCAGGTTTGTCCGGAGCAGAAACGCTGTTTTCAGAGCTTTGAGACTCTAACATAATAATTCATGCAAAACTCTTCTAACACCTTCAGATGTGCAGTACTGCATTGCAAACAGCATTTTATTCATGCACATGACACATTTTTAATGTTTGACAGAGTTTCAGTAACATTGCATCAAACCAGGTTTGTCCGTAGCAGAAACGCTGTTTTCAGAGCTTTGAGACTCTAACATAATAATTCATGCAAAACTCTTCTAACACCTTCAGATGTGCATTACTGCATTACAAACAGCATTTTATTCATGCACTTGACAATTTTTTAATGTTTGACAAAGTTTCAGTAACATTGCATCAAACCAGGTTTGTCCGGAGCAGAAACGCTGTTTTCAGAGCTTTGAGACTCTAACATAATAATTCATGCAAAACTCTTCTAACACCTTCAGATGTGCAATACTGCATTGCAAACAGCATTTTATTCATGCACATGACAAACTTTTAATGTTTGACAGAGTTTCAGTAACATTGCATCAAACCAGGTTTGTCCGGAGCAGAAACGCTGTTTTCAGAGCTTTGAGACTCTAACATAATAATTCATGCAAAACTCTTCTAACACCTTCAGATGTGCATTACTGCATTACAAACAGCATTTTATTCATGCACTTGACAATTTTTTAATGTTTGACAAAGTTTCAGTAACATTGCATCAAACCAGGTTTGTCCGGAGCAGAAACGCTGTTTTCAGAGCTTTGAGACTCTAACATAATAATTCATGCAAAACTCTTCTAACACCTTCAGATGTGCAATACTGCATTGCAAACAGCATTTTATTCATGCACATGACAAACTTTTAATGTTTGACAGAGTTTCAGTAACATTGCATCAAACCAGGTTTGTCCGGAGCAGAAACGCTGTTTTCAGAGCTTTGAGACTCTAACATAATAATTCATGCAAAATTCTTCTAACACCTTCAGATGTGCATTACTGCATTGCAAACAGCATTTTATTCATGCACTTGACAATTTTTTAATGTTTGACAGAGTTTCAGTAACATTGCATCAAACCAGGTTTGTCCGGAGCAGAAACGCTGTTTTCAGAGCTTTGAGACTCTAACATAATAATTCATGCAAAACTCTTCTAACACATTCAGATGTGCATTACTGCATTACAAATAGCATTTTATTCATGCACTTGACAAACTTTTAATGTTTGACAGAGTTTCAGTAACATTGCATCAAACCAGGTTTGTCCGGAGCAGAAACGCTGTTTTCAGAGCTTTGAAACTCTAACATAATAATTCATGCAAAACTCTTCTAACACATTCAGATGTGCATTACTGCATTACAAATAGCATTTTATTCATGCACTTGACAAACTTTTAATGTTTGACAGAGTTTCAGTAACATTGAATCAAACCAGGTTTGTCCGGAGCAGAAACGCTGTTTTCAGAGCTTTGAGACTCTAACATAATAATTCATGCAAAACTCTTCTAACACCTTCAGATGTGCAGTACTGCATTGCAAACAGCATTTTATTC
Source organism: Garra rufa (assembly GCF_049309525.1). Classification (NCBI taxonomy): domain Eukaryota; kingdom Metazoa; phylum Chordata; class Actinopteri; order Cypriniformes; family Cyprinidae; genus Garra; species Garra rufa. The sequence continues at coordinate 6,343,629 of NW_027394278.1, read as the reverse complement.
ATGCACATGACACATTTTTAATGTTTGACAGAGTTTCAGTAACATTGCATCAAACCAGGTTTGTCCGTAGCAGAAACGCTGTTTTCAGAGCTTTGAGACTCTAACATAATAATTCATGCAAAACTCTTCTAACACCTTCAGATGTGCATTACTGCATTACAAACAGCATTTTATTCATGCACTTGACAATTTTTTAATGTTTGACAAAGTTTCAGTAACATTGCATCAAACCAGGTTTGTCCGGAGCAGAAACGCTGTTTTCAGAGTTTTGAGACTCTAACATAATAATTCATGCAAAACTCTTCTAACACCTTCAGATGTGCATTACTGCATTGCAAACAGCATTTTATTCATGCACTTGACAATTTTTTAATGTTTGACAAAGTTTCAGTAACATTGCATCAAACCAGGTTTGTCCGGAGCAGAAACGCTGTTTTCAGAGCTTTGAGACTCTAACATAATAATTCATGCAAAACTCTTCTAACACCTTCAGATGTGCAATACTGCATTGCAAACAGCATTTTATTCATGCACATGACAAACTTTTAATGTTTGACAGAGTTTCAGTAACATTGCATCAAACCAGGTTTGTCCGGAGCAGAAACGCTGTTTTCAGAGCTTTGAGACTCTAACATAATAATTCATGCAAAATTCTTCTAACACCTTCAGATGTGCATTACTGCATTGCAAACAGCATTTTATTCATGCACTTGACAATTTTTTAATGTTTGACAGAGTTTCAGTAACATTGCATCAAACCAGGTTTGTCCGGAGCAGAAACGCTGTTTTCAGAGCTTTGAGAGTCTAACATAATAATTCATGCAAAACTCTTCTAACACCTTCAGATGTGCATTACTGCATTGCAAACAGCATTTTATTCATGCACATGACAAACTTTTAATGTTTGACAGAGTTTCAGTAATATTGCATCAAACCAGGTCTGTCCGGAGCAGAAACGCTGTTTTCAGAGCTTTGAGACTCTAACATAATAATTCATGCAAAACTCTTCTAACACCTTCAGATGTGCATTACTGCATTGCAAACAGCATTTTATTCATGCACATGACAAACTTTTAATGTTTGACAGAGTTTCAGTAACATTGCATCAAACCAGGTTTGTCCTGAGCAGAAACACTGTTTTCAGAGCTTTGAAACTCTAACATAATAATTCATGCAAAACTCTTCTAACACATTCAGATGTGCATTACTGCATTGCAAACAGCATTTTATTCATGCACATGACAAACTTTTAATGTTTGACAGAGTTTCAGTAACATTGCATCAAACCAGGTTTGTCCTGAGCAGAAACGCTGTTTTCAGAGCTTTGAGACTCTAACATAATAATTCATGCAAAACTCTTCTAACACCTTCAGATGTGCATTACTGCATTGCAAACAGCATTTTATTCATGCACATGACAAACTTTTAATGTTTGACAGAGTTTCAGTAACATTGCATCAAACCAGGTTTGTCCGGAGCAGAAACGCTGTTTTCAGAGCTTTGAGACTCTAACATAATAATTCATGCAAAACTCTTCTAACACATTCAGATGTGCATTACTGCATTACAAATAGCATTTTATTCATGCACTTGACAAACTTTTAATGTTTGACAGAGTTTCAGTAACATTGCATCAAACCAGGTTTGTCCGGAGCAGAAACGCTGTTTTCAGAGCTTTGAGACTCTAACATAATAATTCATGCAAAACTCTTCTAACACCTTCAGATGTGCAGTACTGCATTGCAAACAGCATTTTATTCATGCACATGACACATTTTTAATGTTTGACAGAGTTTCAGTAACATTGCATCAAACCAGGTTTGTCCGTAGCAGAAACGCTGTTTTCAGAGCTTTGAGACTCTAACATAATAATTCATGCAAAACTCTTCTAACACCTTCAGATGTGCATTACTGCATTACAAACAGCATTTTATTCATGCACTTGACAATTTTTTAATGTTTGACAAAGTTTCAGTAACATTGCATCAAACCAGGTTTGTCCGGAGCAGAAACGCTGTTTTCAGAGCTTTGAGACTCTAACATAATAATTCATGCAAAACTCTTCTAACACCTTCAGATGTGCAATACTGCATTGCAAACAGCATTTTATTCATGCACATGACAAACTTTTAATGTTTGACAGAGTTTCAGTAACATTGCATCAAACCAGGTTTGTCCGGAGCAGAAACGCTGTTTTCAGAGCTTTGAGACTCTAACATAATAATTCATGCAAAACTCTTCTAACACCTTCAGATGTGCATTACTGCATTACAAACAGCATTTTATTCATGCACTTGACAATTTTTTAATGTTTGACAAAGTTTCAGTAACATTGCATCAAACCAGGTTTGTCCGGAGCAGAAACGCTGTTTTCAGAGCTTTGAGACTCTAACATAATAATTCATGCAAAACTCTTCTAACACCTTCAGATGTGCAATACTGCATTGCAAACAGCATTTTATTCATGCACATGACAAACTTTTAATGTTTGACAGAGTTTCAGTAACATTGCATCAAACCAGGTTTGTCCGGAGCAGAAACGCTGTTTTCAGAGCTTTGAGACTCTAACATAATAATTCATGCAAAATTCTTCTAACACCTTCAGATGTGCATTACTGCATTGCAAACAGCATTTTATTCATGCACTTGACAATTTTTTAATGTTTGACAGAGTTTCAGTAACATTGCATCAAACCAGGTTTGTCCGGAGCAGAAACGCTGTTTTCAGAGCTTTGAGACTCTAACATAATAATTCATGCAAAACTCTTCTAACACATTCAGATGTGCATTACTGCATTACAAATAGCATTTTATTCATGCACTTGACAAACTTTTAATGTTTGACAGAGTTTCAGTAACATTGCATCAAACCAGGTTTGTCCGGAGCAGAAACGCTGTTTTCAGAGCTTTGAAACTCTAACATAATAATTCATGCAAAACTCTTCTAACACATTCAGATGTGCATTACTGCATTACAAATAGCATTTTATTCATGCACTTGACAAACTTTTAATGTTTGACAGAGTTTCAGTAACATTGAATCAAACCAGGTTTGTCCGGAGCAGAAACGCTGTTTTCAGAGCTTTGAGACTCTAACATAATAATTCATGCAAAACTCTTCTAACACCTTCAGATGTGCAGTACTGCATTGCAAACAGCATTTTATTCATGCACATGACACATTTTTAATGTTTGACAGAGTTTCAGTAACATTGCATCAAACCAGGTTTGTCCGTAGCAGAAACGCTGTTTTCAGAGCTTTGAGACTCTAACATAATAATTCATGCAAAACTCTTCTAACACCTTCAGATGTGCATTACTGCATTACAAACAGCATTTTATTCATGCACTTGACAATTTTTTAATGTTTGACAAAGTTTCAGTAACATTGCATCAAACCAGGTTTGTCCGGAGCAGAAACGCTGTTTTCAGAGCTTTGAGACTCTAACATAATAATTCATGCAAAACTCTTCTAACACCTTCAGATGTGCAATACTGCATTGCAAACAGCATTTTATTCATGCACATGACAAACTTTTAATGTTTGACAGAGTTTCAGTAACATTGCATCAAACCAGGTTTGTCCGGAGCAGAAACGCTGTTTTCAGAGCTTTGAGACTCTAACATAATAATTCATGCAAAACTCTTCTAACACCTTCAGATGTGCAATACTGCATTGCAAACAGCATTTTATTCATGCACATGACAAACTTTTAATGTTTGACAAAGTTTCAGTAACATTGCATCAAACCAGGTTTGTCCGGAGCAGAAACGCTGTTTTCAGAGCTTTGAGACTCTAACATAATAATTCATGCAAAATTCTTCTAACACCTTCAGATGTGCATTACTGCATTGCAAACAGCATTTTATTCATGCACTTGACAATTTTTTAATGTTTGACAGAGTTTCAGTAACATTGCATCAAACCAGGTTTGTCCGGAGCAGAAACGCTGTTTTCAGAGCTTTGAGAGTCTAACATAATAATTCATGCAAAACTCTTCTAACACCTTCAGATGTGCATTACTGCATTGCAAACAGCATTTTATTCATGCACATGACAAACTTTTAATGTTTGACAGAGTTTCAGTAATATTGCATCAAACCAGGTCTGTCCGGAGCAGAAACGCTGTTTTCAGAGCTTTGAGACTCTAACATAATAATTCATGCAAAACTCTTCTAACACCTTCAGATGTGCATTACTGCATTGCAAACAGCATTTTATTCATGCACATGACAAACTTTTAATGTTTGACAGAGTTTCAGTAACATTGCATCAAACCAGGTTTGTCCTGAGCAGAAACACTGTTTTCAGAGCTTTGAAACTCTAACATAATAATTCATGCAAAACTCTTCTAACACATTCAGATGTGCATTACTGCATTACAAATAGCATTTTATTCATGCACTTGACAAACTTTTAATGTTTGACAGAGTTTCAGTAACATTGCATCAAACCAGGTTTGTCCGGAGCAGAAACGCTGTTTTCAGAGTTTTGAGACTCTAACATAATAATTCATGCAAAACTCTTCTAACACCTTCAGATGTGCATTACTGCATTGCAAACAGCATTTTATTCATGCACATGACAAACTTTTAATGTTTGACAGAGTTTCAGTAATATTGCATCAAACCAGGTTTGTCCGGAGCAGAAACGCTGTTTTCACAGCTTTGAGACTCTAACATAATAATTCATGCAAAACTCTTCTAACACCTTCAGATGTGCATTACTGCATTGAAAACAGCATTTTATTCATGCACATGACAAACTTTTAATGTTTGACAGAGTTTCAGTAACATTGCATCAAACCAGGTTTGTCCGGAGCAGAAACGCTGTTTTCAGAGCTTTGAAACTCTAACATAATAATTCATGCAAAACTCTTCTAACACATTCAGATGTGCATTACTGCATTACAAATAGCATTTTATTCATGCACTTGACAAACTTTTAATGTTTGACAGAGTTTCAGTAACATTGCATCAAACCAGGTTTGTCCGGAGCAGAAACGCTGTTTTCAGAGCTTTGAGACTCTAACATAATAATTCATGCAAAACTCTTCTAACACCTTCAGATGTGCAGTACTGCATTGCAAACAGCATTTTATTCATGCACATGACAAACTTTTAATGTTTGACAGAGTTTCAGTAATATTGCATCAAACCAGGTCTGTCCGGAGCAGAAACGCTGTTTTCAGAGCTTTGAGACTCTAACATAATAATTCATGCAAAACTCTTCTAACACCTTCAGATGTGCATTACTGCATTGCAAATAGCATTTTATTCATGCACATGACAAACTTTTAATGTTTGACAGAGTTTAAGTAACATTGCATCAAACCAGGTTTGTCCGGAGCAGAAACGCTGTTTTCAGAGCTTTGAAACTCTAACATAATAATTCATGCAAAACTCTTCTAACACATTCAGATGTGCATTACTGCATTACAAATAGCATTTTATTCATGCACTTGACAAACTTTTAATGTTTGACAGAGTTTCAGTAACATTGCATCAAACCAGGTTTGTCCGGAGCAGAAACGCTGTTTTCAGAGCTTTGAGACTCTAACAAAATAATTCATGCAAAACTCTTCTAACACCTTCAGATGTGCAGTACTGCATTGCAAACAGCATTTTATTCATGCACATGACAAACTTTTAATGTTTGACAGAGTTTCAGTAATATTGCATCAAACCAGGTCTGTCCGGAGCAGAAACGCTGTTTTCAGAGCTTTGAGACTCTAACATAATAATTCATGCAAAACTCTTCTAACACCTTCAGATGTGCATTACTGCATTGCAAATAGCATTTTATTCATGCACATGACAAACTTTTAATGTTTGACAGAGTTTCAGTAACATTGCATTAAACCAGGTTTGTCCGGAGCAGAAACGCTGTTTTCAGAGCTTTGAGACTCTAACATAATAATTCATGCAAAACTCTTCTAACACCTTCAGATGTGCAATACTGCATTGCAAACAGCATTTTATTCATGCACATGACAAACTTTTAATGTTTGACAGAGTTTCAGTAACATTGCATCAAACCAGGTTTGTCCGGAGCAGAAACGCTGTTTTCAGAGCTTTGAGACTCTAACATAATAATTCATGCAAAATTCTTCTAACACCTTCAGATGTGCATTACTGCATTGCAAACAGCATTTTATTCATGCACTTGACAATTTTTTAATGTTTGACAGAGTTTCAGTAACATTGCATCAAACCAGGTTTGTCCGGAGCAGAAACGCTGTTTTCAGAGCTTTGAGAGTCTAACATAATAATTCATGCCAAACTCTTCTAACACCTTCAGATGTGCATTACTGCATTGCAAACAGCATTTTATTCATGCACATGAAAAACTTTTAATGTTTGACAGAGTTTCAGTAATATTGCATCAAACCAGGTCTGTCCGGAGCAGAAACGCTGTTTTCAGAGCTTTGAGACTCTAACATAATAATTCATGCAAAACTCTTCTAACACCTTCCGATGTGCATTACTGCATTGCAAACAGCATTTTATTCATGCACATGACAAACTTTTAATGTTTGACAGAGTTTCAGTAACATTGCATCAAACCAGGTTTGTCCTGAGCAGAAACGCTGTTTTCAGAGCTTTGAGACTCTAACATAATAATTCATGCAAAACTCTTCTAACACCTTCAGTTGTGCATTACTGCATTGCAAACAGCATTTTATTCATGCACATGACAAACTTTTAATGTTTGACAAAGTTTCAGTAACATTGCATCAAACCAGGTTTGTCCGGAGCAGAAACGCTGTTTTCAGAGCTTTGAGACTCTAACATAATAATTCATGCAAAATTCTTCTAACACCTTCAGATGTGCATTACTGCATTGCAAACAGCATTTTATTCATGCACTTGACAATTTTTTAATGTTTGACAGAGTTTCAGTAACATTGCATCAAACCAGGTTTGTCCGGAGCAGAAACGCTGTTTTCAGAGCTTTGAGAGTCTAACATAATAATTCATGCAAAACTCTTCTAACACCTTCAGATGTGCATTACTGCATTGCAAACAGCATTTTATTCATGCACATGACAAATTTTTAATGTTTGACAGAGTTTCAGTAATATTGCATCAAACCAAACTCTTCTAACACCTTCAGATGTGCATTACTGCATTGCAAACAGCATTTTATTCATGCACATGACAAACTTTTAATGTTTGACAGAGTTTCAGTAACATTGCATCAAACCAGGTTTGTCCTGAGCAGAAACGCTGTTTTCAGAGCTTTGAGACTCTAACATAATAATTCATGCAAAACTCTTCTAACACCTTCAGATGTGCATTACTGCATTGCAAACAGCATTTTATTCATGCACATGACAAACTTTTAATGTTTGACAGAGTTTCAGTAACATTGCATCAAACCAGGTTTGTCCGGAGCAGAAACGCTGTTTTCAGAGCTTTGAGACTCTAACATAATAATTCATGCAAAACTCTTCTAACACATTCAGATGTGCATTACTGCATTACAAATAGCATTTTATTCATGCACTTGACAAACTTTTAATGTTTGACAGAGTTTCAGTAACATTGCATCAAACCAGGTTTGTCCGGAGCAGAAACGCTGTTTTCAGAGCTTTGAAACTCTAACATAATAATTCATGCAAAACTCTTCTAACACATTCAGATGTGCATTACTGCATTACAAATAGCATTTTATTCATGCACTTGACAAACTTTTAATGTTTGACAGAGTTTCAGTAACATTGAATCAAACCAGGTTTGTCCGGAGCAGAAACGCTGTTTTCAGAGCTTTGAGACTCTAACATAATAATTCATGCAAAACTCTTCTAACACCTTCAGATGTGCAGTACTGCATTGCAAACAGCATTTTATTCATGCACATGACACATTTTTAATGTTTGACAGAGTTTCAGTAACATTGCATCAAACCAGGTTTGTCCGTAGCAGAAACGCTGTTTTCAGAGCTTTGAGACTCTAACATAATAATTCATGCAAAACTCTTCTAACACCTTCAGATGTGCATTACTGCATTACAAACAGCATTTTATTCATGCACTTGACAATTTTTTAATGTTTGACAAAGTTTCAGTAACATTGCATCAAACCAGGTTTGTCCGGAGCAGAAACGCTGTTTTCAGAGCTTTGAGACTCTAACATAATAATTCATGCAAAACTCTTCTAACACCTTCAGATGTGCAATACTGCATTGCAAACAGCATTTTATTCATGCACATGACAAACTTTTAATGTTTGACAGAGTTTCAGTAACATTGCATCAAACCAGGTTTGTCCGGAGCAGAAACGCTGTTTTCAGAGCTTTGAGACTCTAACATAATAATTCATGCAAAACTCTTCTAACACCTTCAGATGTGCATTACTGCATTACAAACAGCATTTTATTCATGCACTTGACAATTTTTTAATGTTTGACAAAGTTTCAGTAACATTGCATCAAACCAGGTTTGTCCGGAGCAGAAACGCTGTTTTCAGAGCTTTGAGACTCTAACATAATAATTCATGCAAAACTCTTCTAACACCTTCAGATGTGCAATACTGCATTGCAAACAGCATTTTATTCATGCACATGACAAACTTTTAATGTTTGACAGAGTTTCAGTAACATTGCATCAAACCAGGTTTGTCCGGAGCAGAAACGCTGTTTTCAGAGCTTTGAGACTCTAACATAATAATTCATGCAAAATTCTTCTAACACCTTCAGATGTGCATTACTGCATTGCAAACAGCATTTTATTCATGCACTTGACAATTTTTTAATGTTTGACAGAGTTTCAGTAACATTGCATCAAACCAGGTTTGTCCGGAGCAGAAACGCTGTTTTCAGAGCTTTGAGAGTCTAACATAATAATTCATGCAAAACTCTTCTAACACCTTCAGATGTGCATTACTGCATTGCAAACAGCATTTTATTCATGCACATGACAAACTTTTAATGTTTGACAGAGTTTCAGTAATATTGCATCAAACCAGGTCTGTCCGGAGCAGAAACGCTGTTTTCAGAGCTTTGAGACTCTAACATAATAATTCATGCAAAACTCTTCTAACACCTTCAGATGTGCATTACTGCATTGCAAACAGCATTTTATTCATGCACATGACAAACTTTTAATGTTTGACAGAGTTTCAGTAACATTGCATCAAACCAGGTTTGTCCTGAGCAGAAACACTGTTTTCAGAGCTTTGAAACTCTAACATAATAATTCATGCAAAACTCTTCTAACACATTCAGATGTGCATTACTGCATTACAAATAGCATTTTATTCATGCACTTGACAAACTTTTAATGTTTGACAGAGTTTCAGTAACATTGCATCAAACCAGGTTTGTCCGGAGCAGAAACGCTGTTTTCAGAGTTTTGAGACTCTAACATAATAATTCATGCAAAACTCTTCTAACACCTTCAGATGTGCATTACTGCATTGCAAACAGCATTTTATTCATGCACATGACAAACTTTTAATGTTTGACAGAGTTTCAGTAATATTGCATCAAACCAGGTTTGTCCGGAGCAGAAACGCTGTTTTCACAGCTTTGAGACTCTAACATAATAATTCATGCAAAACTCTTCTAACACCTTCAGATGTGCATTACTGCATTGAAAACAGCATTTTATTCATGCACATGACAAACTTTTAATGTTTGACAGAGTTTCAGTAACATTGCATCAAACCAGGTTTGTCCGGAGCAGAAACGCTGTTTTCAGAGCTTTGAAACTCTAACATAATAATTCATGCAAAACTCTTCTAACACATTCAGATGTGCATTACTGCATTACAAATAGCATTTTATTCATGCACTTGACAAACTTTTAATGTTTGACAGAGTTTCAGTAACATTGCATCAAACCAGGTTTGTCCGGAGCAGAAACGCTGTTTTCAGAGCTTTGAGACTCTAACATAATAATTCATGCAAAACTCTTCTAACACCTTCAGATGTGCAGTACTGCATTGCAAACAGCATTTTATTCATGCACATGACAAACTTTTAATGTTTGACAGAGTTTCAGTAATATTGCATCAAACCAGGTCTGTCCGGAGCAGAAACGCTGTTTTCAGAGCTTTGAGACTCTAACATAATAATTCATGCAAAACTCTTCTAACACCTTCAGATGTGCATTACTGCATTGCAAATAGCATTTTATTCATGCACATGACAAACTTTTAATGTTTGACAGAGTTTAAGTAACATTGCATCAAACCAGGTTTGTCCGGAGCAGAAACGCTGTTTTCAGAGCTTTGAAACTCTAACATAATAATTCATGCAAAACTCTTCTAACACATTCAGATGTGCATTACTGCATTACAAATAGCATTTTATTCATGCACTTGACAAACTTTTAATGTTTGACAGAGTTTCAGTAACATTGCATCAAACCAGGTTTGTCCGGAGCAGAAACGCTGTTTTCAGAGCTTTGAGACTCTAACAAAATAATTCATGCAAAACTTTTCTAACACCTTCAGATGTGCAGTACTGCATTGCAAACAGCATTTTATTCATGCACATGACAAACTTTTAATGTTTGACAGAGTTTCAGTAATATTGCATCAAACCAGGTCTGTCCGGAGCAGAAACGCTGTTTTCAGAGCTTTGAGACTCTAACATAATAATTCATGCAAAACTCTTCTAACACCTTCAGATGTGCATTACTGCATTGCAAATAGCATTTTATTCATGCACATGACAAACTTTTAATGTTTGACAGAGTTTCAGTAACATTGCATTAAACCAGGTTTGTCCGGAGCAGAAACGCTGTTTTCAGAGCTTTGAGACTCTAACATAATAATTCATGCAAAACTCTTCTAACACCTTCAGATGTGCAATACTGCATTGCAAACAGCATTTTATTCATGCACATGACAAACTTTTAATGTTTGACAGAGTTTCAGTAACATTGCATCAAACCAGGTTTGTCCGGAGCAGAAACGCTGTTTTCAGAGCTTTGAGACTCTAACATAATAATTCATGCAAAATTCTTCTAACACCTTCAGATGTGCATTACTGCATTGCAAACAGCATTTTATTCATGCACTTGACAATTTTTTAATGTTTGACAGAGTTTCAGTAACATTGCATCAAACCAGGTTTGTCCGGAGCAGAAACGCTGTTTTCAGAGCTTTGAGAGTCTAACATAATAATTCATGCAAAACTCTTCTAACACCTTCAGATGTGCATTACTGCATTGCAAACAGCATTTTATTCATGCACATGAAAAACTTTTAATGTTTGACAGAGTTTCAGTAATATTGCATCAAACCAGGTCTGTCCGGAGCAGAAACGCTGTTTTCAGAGCTTTGAGACTCTAACATAATAATTCATGCAAAACTCTTCTAACACCTTCCGATGTGCATTACTGCATTGCAAACAGCATTTTATTCATGCACATGACAAACTTTTAATGTTTGACAGAGTTTCAGTAACATTGCATCAAACCAGGTTTGTCCTGAGCAGAAACGCTGTTTTCAGAGCTTTGAGACTCTAACATAATAATTCATGCAAAACTCTTCTAACACCTTCAGTTGTGCATTACTGCATTGCAAACAGCATTTTATTCATGCACATGACAAACTTTTAATGTTTGACAAAGTTTCAGTAACATTGCATCAAACCAGGTTTGTCCGGAGCAGAAACGCTGTTTTCAGAGCTTTGAGACTCTAACATAATAATTCATGCAAAATTCTTCTAACACCTTCAGATGTGCATTACTGCATTGCAAACAGCATTTTATTCATGCACTTGACAATTTTTTAATGTTTGACAGAGTTTCAGTAACATTGCATCAAACCAGGTTTGTCCGGAGCAGAAACGCTGTTTTCAGAGCTTTGAGAGTCTAACATAATAATTCATGCAAAACTCTTCTAACACCTTCAGATGTGCATTACTGCATTGCAAACAGCATTTTATTCATGCACATGACAAATTTTTAATGTTTGACAGAGTTTAAGTAATATTGCATCAAACCAGGTCTGTCCGGAGCAGAAACGCTGTTTTCAGAGCTTTGAGACTCTAACATAATAATTCATGCAAAACTCTTCTAACACCTTCAGATGTGCATTACTGCATTGCAAACAGCATTTTATTCATGCACATGACAAACTTTTAATGTTTGACAGAGTTTCAGTAACATTGCATCAAACCAGGTTTGTCCTGAGCAGAAACGCTGTTTTCAGAGCTTTGAGACTCTAACATAATAATTCATGCAAAACTCTTCTAACACCTTCAGATGTGCATTACTGCATTGCAAACAGCATTTTATTCATGCACATGACAAACTTTTAATGTTTGACAGAGTTTCAGTAACATTGCATCAAACCAGGTTTGTCCGGAGCAGAAACGCTGTTTTCAGAGCTTTGAGACTCTAACATAATAATTCATGCAAAACTCTTCTAACACATTCAGATGTGCATTACTGCATTACAAATAGCATTTTATTCATGCACTTGACAAACTTTTAATGTTTGACAGAGTTTCAGTAACATTGCATCAAACCAGGTTTGTCCGGAGCAGAAACGCTGTTTTCAGAGCTTTGAAACTCTAACATAATAATTCATGCAAAACTCTTCTAACACATTCAGATGTGCATTACTGCATTACAAATAGCATTTTATTCATGCACTTGACAAACTTTTAATGTTTGACAGAGTTTCAGTAACATTGAATCAAACCAGGTTTGTCCGGAGCAGAAACGCTGTTTTCAGAGCTTTGAGACTCTAACATAATAATTCATGCAAAACTCTTCTAACACCTTCAGATGTGCAGTACTGCATTGCAAACAGCATTTTATTCATGCACATGACACATTTTTAATGTTTGACAGAGTTTCAGTAACATTGCATCAAACCAGGTTTGTCCGTAGCAGAAACGCTGTTTTCAGAGCTTTGAGACTCTAACATAATAATTCATGCAAAACTCTTCTAACACCTTCAGATGTGCATTACTGCATTACAAACAGCATTTTATTCATGCACTTGACAATTTTTTAATGTTTGACAAAGTTTCAGTAACATTGCATCAAACCAGGTTTGTCCGGAGCAGAAACGCTGTTTTCAGAGCTTTGAGACTCTAACATAATAATTCATGCAAAACTCTTCTAACACCTTCAGATGTGCAATACTGCATTGCAAACAGCATTTTATTCATGCACATGACAAACTTTTAATGTTTGACAGAGTTTCAGTAACATTGCATCAAACCAGGTTTGTCCGGAGCAGAAACGCTGTTTTCAGAGCTTTGAGACTCTAACATAATAATTCATGCAAAACTCTTCTAACACCTTCAGATGTGCATTACTGCATTACAAACAGCATTTTATTCATGCACTTGACAATTTTTTAATGTTTGACAAAGTTTCAGTAACATTGCATCAAACCAGGTTTGTCCGGAGCAGAAACGCTGTTTTCAGAGCTTTGAGACTCTAACATAATAATTCATGCAAAACTCTTCTAACACCTTCAGATGTGCAATACTGCATTGCAAACAGCATTTTATTCATGCACATGACAAACTTTTAATGTTTGACAGAGTTTCAGTAACATTGCATCAAACCAGGTTTGTCCGGAGCAGAAACGCTGTTTTCAGAGCTTTGAGACTCTAACATAATAATTCATGCAAAATTCTTCTAACACCTTCAGATGTGCATTACTGCATTGCAAACAGCATTTTATTCATGCACTTGACAATTTTTTTAATGTTTGACAGAGTTTCAGTAACATTGCATCAAACCAGGTTTGTCCGGAGCAGAAACGCTGTTTTCAGAGCTTTGAGAGTCTAACATAATAATTCATGCAAAACTCTTCTAACACCTTCAGATGTGCATTACTGCATTGCAAACAGCATTTTATTCATGCACATGACAAACTTTTAATGTTTGACAGAGTTTCAGTAATATTGCATCAAACCAGGTCTGTCCGGAGCAGAAACGCTGTTTTCAGAGCTTTGAGACTCTAACATAATAATTCATGCAAAACTCTTCTAACACCTTCAGATGTGCATTACTGCATTGCAAACAGCATTTTATTCATGCACATGACAAACTTTTAATGTTTGACAGAGTTTCAGTAACATTGCATCAAACCAGGTTTGTCCTGAGCAGAAACACTGTTTTCAGAGCTTTGAAACTCTAACATAATAATTCATGCAAAACTCTTCTAACACATTCAGATGTGCATTACTGCATTACAAATAGCATTTTATTCATGCACTTGACAAACTTTTAATGTTTGACAGAGTTTCAGTAACATTGCATCAAACCAGGTTTGTCCGGAGCAGAAACGCTGTTTTCAGAGTTTTGAGACTCTAACATAATAATTCATGCAAAACTCTTCTAACACCTTCAGATGTGCATTACTGCATTGCAAACAGCATTTTATTCATGCACATGACAAACTTTTAATGTTTGACAGAGTTTCAGTAATATTGCATCAAACCAGGTTTGTCCGGAGCAGAAATGCTGTTTTCACAGCTTTGAGACTCTAACATAATAATTCATGCAAAACTCTTCTAACACCTTCAGATGTGCATTACTGCATTGAAAACAGCATTTTATTCATGCACATGACAAACTTTTAATGTTTGACAGAGTTTCAGTAACATTGCATCAAACCAGGTTTGTCCGGAGCAGAAACGCTGTTTTCAGAGCTTTGAAACTCTAACATAATAATTCATGCAAAACTCTTCTAACACATTCAGATGTGCATTACTGCATTACAAATAGCATTTTATTCATGCACTTGACAAACTTTTAATGTTTGACAGAGTTTCAGTAACATTGCATCAAACCAGGTTTGTCCGGAGCAGAAACGCTGTTTTCAGAGCTTTGAGACTCTAACATAATAATTCATGCAAAACTCTTCTAACACCTTCAGATGTGCAGTACTGCATTGCAAACAGCATTTTATTCATGCACATGACAAACTTTTAATGTTTGACAGAGTTTCAGTAATATTGCATCAAACCAGGTCTGTCCGGAGCAGAAACGCTGTTTTCAGAGCTTTGAGACTCTAACATAATAATTCATGCAAAACTCTTCTAACACCTTCAGATGTGCATTACTGCATTGCAAATAGCATTTTATTCATGCACATGACAAACTTTTAATGTTTGACAGAGTTTAAGTAACATTGCATCAAACCAGGTTTGTCCGGAGCAGAAACGCTGTTTTCAGAGCTTTGAAACTCTAACATAATAATTCATGCAAAACTCTTCTAACACATTCAGATGTGCATTACTGCATTACAAATAGCATTTTATTCATGCACTTGACAAACTTTTAATGTTTGACAGAGTTTCAGTAACATTGCATCAAACCAGGTTTGTCCGGAGCAGAAACGCTGTTTTCAGAGCTTTGAGACTCTAACAAAATAATTCATGCAAAACTCTTCTAACACCTTCAGATGTGCAGTACTGCATTGCAAACAGCATTTTATTCATGCACATGACAAACTTTTAATGTTTGACAGAGTTTCAGTAATATTGCATCAAACCAGGTCTGTCCGGAGCAGAAACGCTGTTTTCAGAGCTTTGAGACTCTAACATAATAATTCATGCAAAACTCTTCTAACACCTTCAGATGTGCATTACTGCATTGCAAATAGCATTTTATTCATGCACATGACAAACTTTTAATGTTTGACAGAGTTTAAGTAACATTGCATCAAACCAGGTTTGTCCGGAGCAGAAACGCTGTTTTCAGAGCTTTGAAACTCTAACATAATAATTCATGCAAAACTCTTCTAACACATTCAGATGTGCATTACTGCATTACAAATAGCATTTTATTCATGCACTTGACAAACTTTTAATGTTTGACAGAGTTTCAGTAACATTGCATCAAACCAGGTTTGTCCGGAGCAGAAACGCTGTTTTCAGAGCTTTGAGACTCTAACATAATAATTCATGCAAAACTCTTCTAACACCTTCAGATGTGCATTACTGCATTGCAAATAGCATTTTATTCATGCACATGACAAACTTTTAATGTTTGACAGAGTTTCAGTAACATTGCATTAAACCAGGTTTGTCCGGAGCAGAAACGCTGTTTTCAGAGCTTTGAGACTCTAACATAATAATTCATGCAAAACTCTTCTAACACCTTCAGATGTGCAATACTGCATTGCAAACAGCATTTTATTCATGCACATGACAAACTTTTAATGTTTGACAGAGTTTCAGTAACATTGCATCAAACCAGGTTTGTCCGGAGCAGAAACGCTGTTTTCAGAGCTTTGAGACTCTAACATAATAATTCATGCAAAATTCTTCTAACACCTTCAGATGTGCATTACTGCATTGCAAACAGCATTTTATTCATGCACTTGACAATTTTTTAATGTTTGACAGAGTTTCAGTAACATTGCATCAAACCAGGTTTGTCCGGAGCAGAAACGCTGTTTTCAGAGCTTTGAGAGTCTAACATAATAATTCATGCAAAACTCTTCTAACACCTTCAGATGTGCATTACTGCATTGCAAACAGCATTTTATTCATGCACATGAAAAACTTTTAATGTTTGACAGAGTTTCAGTAATATTGCATCAAACCAGGTCTGTCCGGAGCAGAAACGCTGTTTTCAGAGCTTTGAGACTCTGACATAATAATTCATGCAAAACTCTTCTAACACCTTCCGATGTGCATTACTGCATTGCAAACAGCATTTTATTCATGCACATGACAAACTTTTAATGTTTGACAGAGTTTCAGTAACATTGCATCAAACCAGGTTTGTCCTGAGCAGAAACGCTGTTTTCAGAGCTTTGAGACTCTAACATAATAATTCATGCAAAACTCTTCTAACACCTTCAGTTGTGCATTACTGCATTGCAAACAGCATTTTATTCATGCACATGACAAACTTTTAATGTTTGACAAAGTTTCAGTAACATTGCATCAAACCAGGTTTGTCCGGAGCAGAAACGCTGTTTTCAGAGCTTTGAGACTCTAACATAATAATTCATGCAAAATTCTTCTAACACCTTCAGATGTGCATTACTGCATTGCAAACAGCATTTTATTCATGCACTTGACAATTTTTTAATGTTTGACAGAGTTTCAGTAACATTGCATCAAACCAGGTTTGTCCGGAGCAGAAACGCTGTTTTCAGAGCTTTGAGAGTCTAACATAATAATTCATGCAAAACTCTTCTAACACCTTCAGATGTGCATTACTGCATTGCAAACAGCATTTTATTCATGCACATGACAAATTTTTAATGTTTGACAGAGTTTCAGTAATATTGCATCAAACCAGGTCTGTCCGGAGCAGAAACGCTGTTTTCAGAGCTTTGAGACTCTAACATAATAATTCATGCAAAACTCTTCTAACACCTTCAGATGTGCATTACTGCATTGCAAACAGCATTTTATTCATGCACATGACAAACTTTTAATGTTTGACAGAGTTTCAGTAACATTGCATCAAACCAGGTTTGTCCTGAGCAGAAACGCTGTTTTCAGAGCTTTGAGACTCTAACATAATAATTCATGCAAAACTCTTCTAACACCTTCAGATGTGCATTACTGCATTGCAAACAGCATTTTATTCATGCACATGACAAACTTTTAATGTTTGACAGAGTTTCAGTAACATTGCATCAAACCAGGTTTGTCCGGAGCAGAAATGCTGTTTTCAGAGCTTTGAAACTCTAACATAATAATTCATGCAAAACTCTACTAACACATTCAGATGTGCATTACTGCATTACAAATAGCATTTTATTCATGCACTTGACAAACTTTTAATGTTTGACAGAGTTTCAGTAACATTGCATCAAACCAGGTTTGTCCTGAGCAGAAACGCTGTTTTCAGAGCTTTGAAACTCTAACATAATAATTCATGCAAAACTCTTCTAACACCTTCAGATGTGCATTACTGCATTACAAATAGCATTTTATTCATGCACTTGACAAACTTTTAATGTTTGACAGAGTTTCAGTAACATTGCATCAAACCAGGTTTGTCCGGAGCAGAAACGCTGTTTTCAGAGCTTTGAGACTCTAACATAATAATTCATGCAAAACTCTTCTAACACCTTCAGATGTGCAGTACTGCATTGCAAACAGCATTTTATTCATGCACATGACACATTTTTAATGTTTGACAGAGTTTCAGTAACATTGCATCAAACCAGGTTTGTCCGTAGCAGAAACGCTGTTTTCAGAGCTTTGAGACTCTAACATAATAATTCATGCAAAACTCTTCTAACACCTTCAGTTGTGCATTACTGCATTGCAAACAGCATTTTATTCATGCACATGACAAACTTTTAATGTTTGACAGAGTTTCAGTAACATTGCATCAAACCAGGTTTGTCCGGAGCAGAAACGCTGTTTTCAGAGCTTTGAGACTCTAACATAATAATTCATGCAAAACTCTTCTAACACCTTCAGATGTGCATTACTGCATTACAAACAGCATTTTATTCATGCACTTGACAATTTTTTAATGTTTGACAAAGTTTCAGTAACATTGCATCAAACCAGGTTTGTCCGGAGCAGAAACGCTGTTTTCAGAGCTTTGAGACTCTAACATAATAATTCATGCAAAACTCTTCTAACACCTTCAGATGTGCAATACTGCATTGCAAACAGCATTTTATTCATGCACATGACAAACTTTTAATGTTTGACAGAGTTTCAGTAACATTGCATCAAACCAGGTTTGTCCGGAGCAGAAACGCTGTTTTCAGAGCTTTGAGAGTCTAACATAATAATTCATGCAAAACTCTTCTAACACCTTCAGATGTGCATTACTGCATTACAAACAGCATTTTATTCATGCACTTGACAATTTTTTAATGTTTGACAAAGTTTCAGTAACATTGCATCAAACCAGGTTTGTCCGGAGCAGAAACGCTGTTTTCAGAGCTTTGAGACTCTAACATAATAATTCATGCAAAACTCTTCTAACACCTTCAGATGTGCAATACTGCATTGCAAACAGCATTTTATTCATGCACATGACAAACTTTTAATGTTTGACAGAGTTTCAGTAACATTGCATCAAACCAGGTTTGTGCGGAGCAGAAACGCTGTTTTCAGAGCTTTGAGACTCTAACATAATAATTCATGCAAAATTCTTCTAACACCTTCAGATGTGCATTACTGCATTGCAAACAGCATTTTATTCATGCACTTGACAATTTTTTAATGTTTGACAGAGTTTCAGTAACATTGCATCAAACCAGGTTTGTCCGGAGCAGAAACGCTGTTTTCAGAGCTTTGAGAGTCTAACATAATAATTCATGCAAAACCCTTCTAACACCTTCAGATGTGCATTACTGCATTGCAAACAGCATTTTATTCATGCACATGAAAAACTTTTAATGTTTGACAGAGTTTCAGTAATATTGCATCAAACCAGGTCTGTCCGGAGCAGAAACGCTGTTTTCAGAGCTTTGAGACTCTAACATAATAATTCATGCAAAACTCTTCTAACACCTTCCGATGTGCATTACTGCATTGCAAACAGCATTTTATTCATGCACTTGACAATTTTTTAATGTTTGACAGAGTTTCAGTAACATTGCATCAAACCAGGTTTGTCCGGAGCAGAAACGCTGTTTTCAGAGCTTTGAGAGTCTAACATAATAATTCATGCAAAACTCTTCTAACACCTTCAGATGTGCATTACTGCATTGCAAACAGCATTTTATTCATGCACATGACAAATTTTTAATGTTTGACAGAGTTTCAGTAATATTGCATCAAACCAGGTCTGTCTGGAGCAGAAACGCTGTTTTCAGAGCTTTGAGACTCTAACATAATAATTCATGCAAAACTCTTCTAACACCTTCAGATGTGCATTACTGCATTGCAAACAGCATTTTATTCATGCACATGACAAACTTTTAATGTTTGACAGAGTTTCAGTAACATTGCATCAAACCAGGTTTGTCCTGAGCAGAAACGCTGTTTTCAGAGCTTTGAGACTCTAACATAATAATTCATGCAAAACTCTTCTAACACCTTCAGATGTGCAGTACTGCATTGCAAACAGCATTTTATTCATGCACATGACAAACTTTTAATGTTTGACAGAGTTTCAGTAACATTGCATCAAACCAGGTCTGTCCGGAGCAGAAACGCTGTTTTCAGAGCTTTGAGACTCTAACATAATAATTCATGCAAAACTCTTCTAACACCTTCAGATGTGCATTACTGCATTGCAAATAGCATTTTATTCATGCACATGACAAACTTTTAAT